>NC_072475.1:37710689-38013448 GCF_027574615.1 Eptesicus fuscus
ACAACCCTGACATATTCAGTAAGTTACATAATATTGTGCAGCTGTATTTGGGTCTGAAAAAAAACTAATGAACACATTTCCTATGCTGGCACTAACTACTTCATTTGTTCCATTTCACTTTGGTAGTGCTTTCAAAGTCCTCTTGAAATTTGGGGCACTCGCTTGAAACTGATTTGATTACGGGATACATGGTTAATTGGTTTTTGCATTTGAATTAATTGCATAAATGTTCAAAGAACCTTTAAAAAGGATTGGGCTCAGTTAAAATTGATGGCATGGGAGAACAGTATTATTGTATTTCTAAGGAGATTTTCCTTCCTTCAGAACTTTTGGATACGCAAGTCTGTGACAAATTCGGCTTCTTACTGTGGCTCTCAGCCAGGTAAAGCTCCATCACATGTTCTGAGGCAAATGTCTCTTTGTAGATTCATTGATTACAATCACCAGTAGTTTGCTGAAAACTGGAGTGAAGTAGCTATGAAATAACAGATGCTTGTTTTATCTTTCCTCAAGCAGACAATGTTGTAGCTACAACTCTCCCTGAAATAACTATGACACCATGCTCTAAGCACAGTTTATGCAAATACCATACAGTTGTAGAGCGTGCCTCAAGAAATGTTTATAAAATTAATTCACTCAATTCTCAAAACAACACATTGACTTAAACATGAAAGGTATTGTAATGTCCATTTTACAGATGAAGAAACTGAGGTTTATAAAGGCTGGATAATTTGCTCATGACCATAAAATTAGTAAACAAATATGCTTATTTTATAATAAGTTGTGGATGCAGGCATTTTACAATCACCATTGTAAGTACTCATGGGTGCTCAAAAAAGCAGATTTATACAAATTTATAAAATTTTTGGTCAAAATGTTGAAAAGTGTGTGTGCTAAAACATGCATATGTATTAAGTCAGTTACTAGTCAGTGAACCTAGCTACTCTTATTGTCTATTTCTTAAGGATATGAATAAAGCAAATACATACTTTGGGTCATTCATTTATTTATAAAAAAAATAGCTTCTCAATGACTGTAACTTGCATTATACTAGATGTGGGAGATATAGTGTGAGTACTACTGATCAATCCTTGAATTGAAGGGGCCTGCAGCTATGAAACAGCTATTAGGCAAGAAATTAGTACCAAAGCATGATGAAAATTAGATAATTTTTAGGGAGCTAACCTAGGTATTAGTCAGGAAATTCTCCCTTGGGAAAGCTGAGAGGTGAAGAATAAAAAGGAGTTGAGCAGTTTGAAGACAAAAGGGCAAAATCATATGGTCTATTTTTGGTTCTACTTTACTGTTTTTTGAAAGTTAACATTTTATAAAATTATAGTGTTTATAAATTTAAGAATTTGTGATCGTTTTAGGATACACCATTGTGAATGTCTAAGGTAGGTTCTATACTGAGTTGTCTCTTACCTACTTAACTAGGTTGGATAGACTACAATGCACTTACAAAGTCAAAGATTTGATTGCATTCTTACTAGTAAATAATGATGCTTTTCTCTGTCCCAAACATGCAATCTGTGGTCATAACTCTGTCATAAGAGAGATTGCCTAGGAGAATGCAGTTGGAAGAGTAAACTTTCATTGCCAAAGCTAGAAAAAAAATTTTGAAGTACAGATGCTACTGACATCATATACTTTTCTATTTACCTTAAAGACATCAGCTTATTATACAGTTTATATACATATCATAAAACAAAGTCATGGTCTTACATTTCTTTTCATAGTATTTGGAACAGAAAATTTATAATTTGTATTGCTCCTTATAAATATTATAATTTTTTCAAAGTGTCACTAAGAATTTCTGCAAGATTTGCACTATATGTGTCTGAATATTCAGTAGTTATAGTACTATATTTTACATAACATCTGTTGGAAATATCATTATGTAGCATAGTGAAATTCTAATTGATAACATGTTTTAAAAAGTCTAATCTAAATTTAAAATGTCTTTTTTGCATAATGGACAACACTAGCTCAAACCAAGGATTATGTTCAGCAAAAGTACAGTTAACACAGAGCACAAACAAAAAAAATATTTTAAAAATATAGCCACAATTATTGGTGTTTTTCAAGACAATTGCCTTATAAAATCCTCGAATGACCCTTTAAAACAGAGGTGGGGAACCTTTTATCTGCCAAGGGCCATTTGGATATTTATGACATTATTTGCAGACCATACAAAATTATCAACTAAAAAATTAGCCTGCTATATTTGGTCAAACATTTAATTAACTCACCCCTAATGCCTTGGCAAGGCCAGACCAAATTATTTTGAGGGCTCTATAAGGCTCAAGGGCTGGATGGTCCCCATCCCTGCTTTAAAGCTTTATAACAAATTTATAAAAATCACTGGATGTCAACATTGGATATAACATTTTAAGGTAATTATCTCATTTTATAAATGAAAAAAATGAGGTCAGAAGTGAATGACCTAACTAAGGTCACAATGCTTGTTAGCAGAAATGTTGGGACAATACAAGTATCTTGACTCAAAGTCTAGTTCTCCTTGGGAGTCACCATGATACCAGCTTTATATTTCATAGAAAGTAAAAAATATTTCCAAGTGACCTTTCAAATGATTTTTCCACCATTTGAATGCATGTATGTGTTTGTATAGTTTGTGTATAAAGGGGAAAAAGATAACACAACTAAAGAAAACTCAAATGATGTTCTTTCTTTTAGCCTCTGTTGGCATTAGTATGATTACTAAATAATATGAGAGTCATTGCAAAGATGTCTTAGGATCCATCATTGGAAAATAGAAAATAGATGAAACTAATGGGAAGTCAGAGATCAATGTTCTTAATTACTCTATATCTCTCTTATCTGTCTGTCTGTTTACTGGCCTACTATGATCAACAGTTTGCAAGGAAGTTGAAATGATTGCATTATCATATATAAATAGTTATATGAGTAAATAATTATGGCTATCATTAAAAACAAAGTAACATAGCTATTTGTTTGTTTGTTTGTTTGTTTGTTTGTTTTTGCCAGACCACATTTCAGCAGGCTCTTTGGTCCATCTGCACTGCTGGAAGGAGTAAGTGGAAGCAGCTCTAAATCAAACCTCTCAACCCAGGAAGAGGAAGACACTGGATCTGTCCAAAGTGTTAACATGTAAATCACTTATAAATGCTGTTAGACAAAGGTCATCCTGAAAGTTGACATGCAAAAGTGAACAACCAGCAAAGAACTCAAGATAAATCAACAGAATGCCTTGCATGTGGTTGGGAAGAAACAATGGAGACTTTAGCTAGCAATGCTGTTTTTAGAAGACCTTTCAGATAGGAGGACAGAACTTGCACTTGTGATAAACATTCAGTGGAAGACCAGTCATCAGGCTGAGAAGGGCTTAAGTCATGCCTGGGACAGAGGCTTTAGCTGAACATCAAGTAGGGATCAGGCATCAAGAAGGTATAGAAAGAGGCCTCAGATGATGAGTCACGAGACAAAAGAACTGTTACTAGAACGGCAGTACAAGCATAAGAATAAAGATAGAGGCGAGCTGAGATTTAAGAAAACAGAAGGGTTCCTGCCAATAAAAATGCCTGAGCCAAGCTTCATAGCAAAGCATAAGCTCAGATAGGAGGGATTTAGCTTGCTCTACCCTTACCACTTGGAGTCTGACTCATAGTGCCAAATGATGCTGCCTAGTCCTGAATTTGTCTCCGTTTTATGTGCAGGTAAGTCACGTGGATATGAGTCTGTGTGTACATTTGCACATTGGATTATCTTCCACTTAATCTCAATTTCTTTATATTTTTCTTTAGATTTTTATAGATCCCTTTTCTGTTTTATATCTTCATAGTCACCATCTAAAAACACCAATATGAAAATTGGTTCCAAAGCTATCCTGTAATTAATTTTATGAATGGAATTTTCTTTATCCCCACTAGTTATTTGGCAAATTAAATTCGGTTAACTGTGCTGATATAAAAAAATGACTGAATGCAGGATGATTACATTTAAAAATACTCTCTGCTATGCAATGTTTACTGACCACAGTCTAACAAATACCTCAATAGCATATGCCTTTAAGTAAATACCTAAATTGTAGTATCTTTTTCTTAACATAAAAACCAAAAATAAACAAAACAAACAGGAAATAGAAAAGCATGTTTTTGAGTATCTGAGTCATATCTTAATATGACTACATGATATTTTAAATTTGTATGCTAGGTCAAGGTTACTAAACTGTTGTAATTCCTAGAGCAAGCTGGTCACACAAAGAAATAATAAGACATTTTTTCAAAGAATTCAGAGCAATGTTTTTTTTCACTGTACTTAACTAAGCCCTTTTTTGAGAGATGTAGGGAATGAGTATAAGCATTCCCACTGTATGAATAAAAGGATGAAATACACAAGGTGTTTAATAGTAAGAATTCCAATTCCAGATAAATGCATGAAACCAATTGAAAATGTAACAGTCATACTGCACATTAAACCTTTTAAATCTGATTTATAAATCACTGGAACACACTACCAATTGAAGACAAAATATTTCATTTTTTTTCAAGCTATAGCTCAGACTCAAGGAAAGGATAAAAACAGAGTATCTATTTGGAATGAAAGAAGTATATGAAACCAAATTTTAAAGCTCTATTTTTCCTTTGAATTAGAAAAATATTTTAAAATCATCATAAGATTCATGGATTGGTAGAATCAACATCATTAAAATGTCCATACTACCCAAAGCAATCTATAGATTCAATGCACTCCCCATTAAAATACCAACGGCATATTTCACAGACCTAGAAAGAACTCTCCAAAAATTCACCTAGAATGAAAAAAGACCCCAAATAGCCACAGCAATCCTGAGAAAGAAGAACAAAGTAGGTGGAATCTCAATACCAGATTTCAAGCTATATTACAAAGCTACTGTTCTCAAAACTGCCTGGTACTGGCACAAGAACAGGCATATCTATAGAATAGAGAATCCACATATCAACCCAAACCACTATGCTCAATTAATATTTGACAAAGGACGCATGAACATACAATGGAGTCAAGACAGTCTCTTCAATAAATGGTGTTGGGAAAATTGGACAGATACATGCAAAAAAATGAAACTAGACCACCAACTTACACCATACACATAAATAAACTCAAAATGGATAAAGGACTTAAACATAAGACGGGAAACCATAAAAATACTAGAGCAATCCACAGGCAGCAAAATCTCAGACATATGCCGAAGGAATTTCTTCACCGATACTGCTCCTAGAGCAATGGAAGATAAAGAGAAAATAAACAAATGGGACTACATCAAAATAAAAACCTTTTTTACAGCAAAAGAAACCATCAACAAAACAACAAGAAAGCCCACTGTATGGGAGAACATATTTGCAAATATTATCACTGATAAAGGTTTAATCTCCCAACATTTACAGGGAACTCATACAACTTAATAAAAGGAAGATAAATGATCCAATGAAAAAGTGGGCAATGGACCTAAATAGATACTTTTCGAAAGAAGACAGAAGGAAGGCCAAGAGACATATGAAAACATGCTCAAAGTCACTAATTATCTGAGAGATGCAAATCAAAACGACAATGCAGTACCATCTCACACCTGTCAGAATGGGAATCATCAACAAACCAACAAATGACAAGTGTTGGCAAGGATGTGGAGAAAAAGGAACCCTCGTGCACTGCTGGTGGGAATGCAGACTGGTGCAGCCACTGTGGAAAACAGTATGGAGTTTCCTCAAAAAACTAAGAATGGAACTCCCATTTGACCCAGTAATCCCACTTCTAGGAATATATCCCAAGAAACCAGAAACACCAACCAGAAAGGATATATGCACCCCTATGTTCACAGCAGCACAATTCACCATAGCTAAGATTTGGAAACAGCCTAAATACCCATCAGCAGATGAGTGAATTAGAAAACTGTGGTACATCCACACAATGGAATACTATGCTGCTATAAAAAAGAATGAATTCTTACCATTTGCAGCAGCATGGATGGAACTGGAGAGCATTATGCTAAGTGAAATAAGCCAGGCAATGAAAGAAAAATACCACATGATCTCACTCATTTATGGAAAATAAAGAACATTATAACCTGATGAACAAAAACATAGATACAGCCAAAACCGATTTGGCTCAGTGGATAGAGTGTCAGCCTGTGGACTGAAAGGTCCCAGGTTTGATTTCGGTCAAGGGCATGTACCTTGGTTGCGGGCACATCCCCAGTGGGGGGTGTGCAGGAGGCAGCTAATCGGTGTTTCTCTCTCATCGATGTTTCTAACTCTCTATCCCTCTCTCTTAGTCCCTGTAAAAAAAATCAATAAAATATATTTAAAAAAAAAACAAAACAAAACAACATAGATACAGAGGCAGTAAAGCGTCAAACAGACTGTCAAATTACAGCGGGAAGGCTGGGGAGTGTTGCGGAGGGGGGAAAGAGATCAACCGAAGGACTTGTATGCATGCATATAAGCCCAACCAATGGACACAAGACACTGGGCGGGTGGGATGAGGGCATGCGACAGGGGTTAAGGGAGGCTGGGGGAAGGTCAATGGGGAAAAAAAAGGAGATATATGTATTACTATGTGTAATACTTTAAACAATAAAATTAAATTAAAAAATAAAAATTAAATTAAATCATTATAAGAATATGAGCAATATATAAATATAGTCCTGATTAAAATGTAATAACATATTTCTGAAGAGTAAGATTCTAAACAAGTTTATAATGTTTGATCCAGTGATTTTACCTTAGGATGTAACCTTAAAATATAATTAGAAAGGAAATATAGATCCATATCCAAATATATTTGCTAATGTGTTATTTAATATTTAACACTAGAAGTTTGGTTAAAAAATTCTGACACATTCACGTGATGGAATATTATTAAAGATTAAACAGTTTTAATACTGTGGGATAAAATGATTTAATAACGAAAACAGGATACAAAACAGCATATGCACGAGTTAGGGTTCTTTGGTCATAAGCAACAGAAATAAACATAAGCTAAAGAATATTCTGCAGAAGGAGGAGGAGAAAGAAGAAGAAGAAAATGGAGGGGGTGGGAAGCTAAAGAATAAACTCAGAAGAGACAGTTTGGGGGACCCAAGGAATGGGAGGTAATTTTCAGCCTCATTTGTTTACCATTACATGATTCTTTTTTTTTCCCTTCTGTTTTTGAATCACTATATTTAAAATGACAGGAAAGAGTCAGATTGGTGTAGTTTGAGTCAAATATCTAACACTTGACCAGAAAAATTTCACTGGTAGGTCTACCAATCCAGTATATTATAATTTTCTTTCATAAAATGACTGGAAAATAATAAAAATTAATAAGGTAATTGATGTCATGGTAGTTTTTTTCCCTATTTTTTCTGATTCCAAGTTTTATACCTTGAGAATTAATTGTTTTCAGAAAAGTTACAATTTATTTAAAAAGAATGGTTCATGGAACAGAGTGAGGTAAACTTAGGGAGGGATAGAGTTTATTACCATGTTTTCCTTAAAATTCACCAATTGAGCATATTCCTGGATTTATAAATCAGTATTATTATATTCTTTTAATTATGGAGTTTATTCTTTTGCCTAGAATAAATACTACAATTATAAATGATTTGCTCTTTCTTTTATGTGCTCCCGGGCTGTTTTTCTTTTTCTTTTGTTTTAAATATATAATTAAAATGTGATGTTTTCTTTTGCAACCAGCATGTTAACTTTTAATTTAAAAGTTTAACCACTAAGTTGAGATACAATAAAGGACAGCTTTTTTTCACCTTTAAAGTATAGCTTTTGTTAAATATCATTGTTTGCTAGAATCTTATGGAAAATTAAATTAACTACGGGTAGTTTTTCAAATTATAATATTTTTTCAGTTTTAACATTTGAGTTAATTTTTTAGTTGATTTGGATATATTTTTATTATGATACAATACGGAACAGAGCTGTCAAGTCGAAAAAACAAATTCCAAAGGAATTTGACAGTATTTGAAAACCATTTTTGAAGTTTATTGGAAAGGAATCTTTTAATCCAGGATCATTGCCTTAGGTGATTGTGGGGAAGATGACTAGATCATGAGGAATTCATCTAATGAAATAATAAAAGGGTTGTTTTTCTATCTTTCAAAAGATTGGAATGGAAGAAATAAAATAATAATAATAATAATAATAATAATAATAATATACCAGGGCAAATAATTGGAATTGATCTACATGGAACATTTTGAGACTCTATTTTAAGTGTAAAATGAGAAACTTAAGTTTCCAAATGATCTTCGGTTTCATTGATATTTACCATTGTTGTAGACTCCAGCATTTCAAAACTGAAGTAATTAAACATCAGTAATAATAGTGTTTTTGATGTTGATGAAGGAAGAAGGTATTATGTAAATCTTTCAAGTTGTGATTTGTATATATTATTTTAAAACTGGATTAAAAGCTTTCTTCCAAAATGTATGACATTTACAGCAGCTTCCTATGAATTCTTCATGATTTTAGTGCTCATGAAAGGAGACAGATTGACAGCACCAGCAACTGTTTATCTCTAGGAAAAAGCATCAGCAATTAAAACTTGTAAGGGCCTTGGCGAAGTGCCACCTCACAAGAAGGGATGCTGGTCTGGTCCCCGTGGGCTGTTTACTAGAAATTCTGCAAGGACTCCTCGAAAAAGCCTAATTTGTACACATGCTTTTCATGTCACAATCCATTAAGATTTGAAATGGAGTCATCTCTTTTGCTTTATTGGCTATGGGGCAGCTGGGGAGCAAGAGTGAGAACAGAGTAACCCTGGAGTAGAAGGGCCTTCATCTCCCTGGTGGGTAGGTCAGTTGGGTAGAGTGTTGAACCCATACACCAAGGTTGTGGGTTGGATCCTCATCAGGGCACATACAAGAATCAACCAATAAATGCATAACAAAGTGGAACAACAAATCTCTCTCTCTCTCTCTCTCTTCTCTCTCTCTCTCTCTCTCTCTCTCTATCATTAATCAATACATTAAAAAAAAATTTTTTTTTTTAAAGGCTTCCATCAAATCAGGCTGTGTGTGGCTGAGGGATAAACAAGGTCATGTCTACCAGGGCCAGTCTTACAGACCAGGGGATGGCAAATTTTTAAAGGCAGGGGAGGGTGGGTGGGAAGAGATTAACCAATGAATTTGTATGCATAACCCTTAGACACAGACAATGGGGTGGTGAAAGCATGAGGGGGATGGGAGCGGGCTGGTAGAGTGCACCACACCAAGGGTTCTGGGAGCCTGAGGGAGGGCCGGCAAAGGATGAAGAAAAGACAGAAAAGAGAATAAGCTGGGTCTAGGTGGATCTTCTGTGCCTGGCTGAGACCACAGAACAGATCCAGACTGCAAGCTGATGCTTTATTTTATAGTCAGAGGTAAACAAGGTAGTGATCACCATAGTTACAATGTTCTTGTGAGTTTCACTTGTTTTGGCAGCATTTGCTACACCCCCACAGCCCATTAGCTACCCAGGAAGGGTCTATGGAGCATCATAAATCAAGCTTAATTATGCTAAGAGGACTGTGCCCTCTAAGCTGGGACTTGTTTTTGGCTTTGCCAACAGGTCAGTCCGAGGCTTAACCCTGTAACCTCTACCTACAGTAGAGGTTAATGGAGGAAAAAGGAGAACCTATGTAATACTTTCAACAATAAAGATTTTTAAAAATTCGAAGACTTTCTTGGAGTTGGATTTGACCCTCTGGCCTAATTTGTGGACTCTGGAGATAGACAAAGACATTTGGCCATGTAAGGAATGATTTAGTGACTCCTATTCTGCCCCCTCCAACCTACTCCAACCTTCTCCAACTTCTGCTCACGGACCCATATAATTTAATATTTAGAGCTTAGGCTTAAATTTCCCCTCCTAAAATGAAAATTATAAAATTTTCAGTGAAAAATTTAAAACCTTCACCTTTGTCCATGATTTCAATGTATCCATTACAATCTTTTAAATTACGTCTACCCGTACCTCACTCTGCTCATACTGTGCCCTAGTTGGGATGGGACGTTAAAGCAAAGAAAGTCACAGCTGTAAGTATCCTAGGCAATCACTCAGAGCCCTTTTCCTGCGCTCTCCATTGGAGCCTGGGGGATGCCTCCTCTCAGCAGATCCTAAATCCTAAAATCTTTCTTTCCACATCAGATGCCCCTTTGATCTTTCCATACTTTGTCTCCTATGTTCTGAATTTTGGCCCTTGGCTCCTGGGCTATCTCCCTGTGATGTGCTTTGTTTTCTCTGGATATGGAATCTCCTTAAGTCCTACAGGAGACTCAAATAATAAAATCTACCTTACTGAATAATATGAGAATTAAATAAGATAATCCAAGTTAGGGGTCTAGGGCAGGAGCTCAAAAATCAGTATTTATCAACATAGGAAGAGATGTAGAGAAAAAGAATCTCAGGGTTCCCAATGTCTAGAGAGAGAGCGGTGAGGAGGTAGAAAACTTTTCTTCATTCACTCCTCCTTTGTTTGGTGCAAAAGTATAGGAATATAGAAAAATAATTATTTTCATATTTTTCTCAGTCTCTGGATCTTTTTTCCAAATAGATACCAGTGGGTTCTATACAAAGATATAAAAAGGTTTTCGTGGTTGTCTAAGGAATATAAATACAAACTTTTAAAGGACTTAGGAAGTAGCAGCTACAATGTATTCCTGTTAAAAAGATTTTTGTATCTCTTCAACATCCTGATTTTAATTATTTTGGATATATATCCAAAATGGGATTGCTGGATCATGAGGTAGTTAAATTTTTTGAGGAAATGTTATATTGTTTTCCATAGTAAGTGTACCATTTTCCATTCCTACTAACTGTATACAAGGGTTCCAATTTCTCCAAGTCCTGGTCAACACGTTATCTTTTTCTTTTTTTTTTATAATATCCATCCTGACAGGTGTGAGGTAATATCTCATTGAGGTTTTGATTTGCATTTCCCTGATAATCAGTGATGTTGAACACCTTTCATATGCTTCTTGGCCATTTGTGTCTTTTTGGAGAAATGTCTATTCAAGTCTTTGCCCATTTTAAAAATCAGGTTATTTGTTTTAATTTCTATTGAGTTGTAAGATTTCCTTGTATGTTTGGGTATTAACCCCTCATCAGATATATAGATCGGGAATATATTTCCCCGATGCATTCCCATATTCATTGTAGCATCATTCCCAATAGCCAAACTATGAAAACAACCTAAATGTCTATCGATGGATTAATGGATTTAAGAAAAATGTGTTATCTAGATACAAGGGAATATTACTCATCCTTAAAAGGGAAAGAAGTCCTGCTATATGTGAAAACATAGTGAAACTGAAAGACTTTATGTTAAGTGAAATAAACTATTCAGAGAAAGACAGACACTGCATAATTTCACTTATATGAAGTAGCTAAGATAGTCAAACTCATAGAAACAGAGTAGAAAGGTGGTTGCCAGGGCCTGGGGAAAAAGGAAATGAGAAGGTGTTGTTCAATGCCTATAAATTGTCATTTATGCAAGATGAATAAGAACTAGAGATCTGTTGTACATCACAGTGTCTAGAGTTAACAATATATATTGTTAACAATACTGTATGGGGTATTCCTGCAGACACTATCAATAGTTTTTTAACATGCAGGTCATATTATTACAATTTAGGAAAACTTGGGGGATCAGCTGCATATAAATTACCTATTGTAAGTACCCAGAGGTCTACGTTTTATAATCATTATTAACTTCTTTCCCCCTTCTGACTTCCAAGGGCTATTTCTCTTAGCAACTGCAGTCTCTAGCAAAGAAAGATGTATTCTTTATTTCTTGGTTAGAGAATTTTTTTCTTAAAGGTAGCCAATCCAAGCATCATTGGTAGCTTTGAATTCAGTGCATGAAACCATCCTCAACTTGGCTCTCCTTCTCTAGATAAGTGTCTGCTCTCCGAAATTGTTCCTTTACATGACTTGGTCTCAACATCTTTCTTAAACTCAGACATTTTTTTGTGCTTTAGTACTATACTTCCTGCTTTTCTAAAAGGTTCATCATCCTCTTTGTTCCTTCTCTAAGAGATCCAAACTTCTTCATTAATTTTCTTCTATAGCATAACCTTTCAGGGCCTTTCTTTCTCATAAAATGAAAAACAAACAAACCTTGGGGGCAAAAAGAACAGACCTCTCTCCCAATGCCAGTAATCCCACTCTCACCAGACTCCACAGTCTGAGCATCCTTGTGATAAGCATCCCCACTAGAAAGCAGCCTACCTGATCCGATTTCACTGACACTGTCCCAGGTAACCCATCCCCTTTCTTACATGGCAACTTTCAGACATTTTATAGCATCTGTGATCTCCTCACAACATAACCTAATTTCTCCTAGGCATTTTTCACAGGTACATATTCCATGTCAATTTCTACTAAGGATCCTTATTTCTAACTACACTGAGTGGCCAGATTATTATGAGGCCGGTGCATGGGTGGGGTCCTGGCCAGCCTGGCCAGGGGGAGGGCACAAGGGCGGTTGGCCGGCCTGCCTGCTGGTCGAACTCCTGGTCGAGGGGACAATTTGCATATTAGCTTTTTATTATATAGGATATACACTGAGTGGCCATATTATTATGATAAGCCATTGGGGGTTATCTTACAGTATGTCAGCCATATTTAGAATGAGATCCAGAGTGATGATTTATATCCAGCTAGCTAGCTGATGTCTCTAACTCCCAACCATCATAATAATCTGGCCACTCAGTGTATATCTCCAATGTTGGAAGCTTGGTTAGTTCCTTGTGAAATGTAGTTTCTTTGCACTGTTCCCAGCACAGTGTTCCAGATGGAGTATGATCAGAATAAATTATCAGAGGGATTCTTATTACCCTTTATCTGGTCATTGCAATTCTATATATTGGATGCCATGTAATACCATTCATATAATTGTCCCCATTTTTTCCTCCAATGATTACTCTTCTCTCTCTCTATTTTTATTGGTTAATGCTCTTCCTTGGGGCTGGAGTTAGGGTTAATGGTAAGGATTGTACATATATGGACATTTCATATTCCTATTAATTTGCATCTCACTGGTTTCAGCTTATACTAAGCCCATTGAGACATTTTTATTTTGCTTTCATTCCAGTGATTCTTTTTGGTAATATAATATCTACCCTGTACAATGTATGTTATTTTCAGATTTGACAGTTGTGCTTCTATATACTCATTAACAGTGACTTTTTCACCCTCACTCAATCTCTCTGGGGTCTGAGTCCAGGCCTCATACACACTTCTTTAGAATCACCTACCTAAGCATGGATGCCTTTATTTCTCTGGCACCTGTATCTATATAAATATTAGCACAACTGTTACTCCACTAATCATTAATCAAATCTAGGTGGTTGGGAGTTAGAGACATCAGCTAGCTAGCTGGATATAAATCATCACTCTGGATCTCATCCTAAATATGGCTGACATACCGTAAGATAACCCCAATGTATAGGCTTTTATATAATTCCTTCCTTTTGAGTGCAGGAGAAATAAGTGACTTTCATTTGGCAATGGAATATAGTAAAAGTAATAGGATAGTAACTCCCATTACATTAAAATATATACAACTCCATCTTAGCAGACTGGTGAGGAAGATCCTCTTCCTGGCTTTGAAGAAGTTAGCTGCCATGTTGTGGGAGGGCAAGGAATTGTGGGTGGCCTCTAGGAAGACCCCAAACTTCTGAATGCAACACAGTCTGGCTGATACTTTTATTGTAACTTTGTGAGATCCTAAGTAAAAGACCCAGCTGAGCCATGTGTGACTTCTGACCCATGGAAACTAGAAGATAATATACGTGTGTGTGTGTGTGTGTGTGTGTGTGTGTGTGTGTGTGTGTGTGTATTTTTAAGCCATTAGGTTTGTAGTTACTTGTTATGCAATGTAGAAAACTAATATCCTTACTGGTTTTGGCCACTTAGACCCACCCTCATTTGAGCCTAACAGACAGCCTGAGATATGGTGCTTGTGACATACCGTCACAGTTATGTTGAGAACATTGAAATCAGCATATATACTATGTGCCTGGTTAGGCATCATTGGCAATAGAAGGTGAAGAGATTGCATTCAAGGAGCTTACAGTCTTATTGTAAAGTCCAGAAGCACCCAGCAACAACAAATTGATCCTGTGGTGCATGTGAAATGCTCTAGAAAGCCAAAATAGGAATGGATTTGAGGATTCTACATAGCAAAATACTAATTTCAACTGCTAAGTAAGCAGATAACATCACTTTGAAAAATCTCTATTCCCAATACTCCCAATAAGAAGGAAAGTATTGAACATGTAATAAATGTTTTTTTTTTAAGATTTCATAGCTATAAGATCAATAGAATGCCTAACCACTCTGGGTTGTTATAAATTAAACATAAAATGAGATAACATATGAAAATATCTAGTATAGGACATGGCATAGTAAGTACAATAAAAATAAATCAAATGAGACAAAACATTAACTTACATTTACAATGGCATAGTCCTCTGTAAGTAGCAGAAGGCTGCCCAAACAACCTCTGCAATATCTGGCCCTTAGAGACTAATGACAACATACATATATTACCTTCTAGTTTCCATATCCTCTGGAGAGAATCACATGATGTTAGATGGTACCTTGGCAGCTCTCCCATATCTTCCACTCCAGTGAGGTTGGCTATGGGTGTTCCCCAAGACCTCTAAAGCTCCCTCCAACCTGCACTAATGCATAATCTTTAAGCTGGAGGAGTGTAGGCTTGCTGAGGAGAGGTGAAGAGGGTCCCTTCTGATTCTAGTCATCACTTGGAAGCACAAGAGAGTAATTCTGTATTATCAGAGGAATGTGAACCTCAGCAGCCACTCTCCATCCTCCCACCCCTAAGAACTGTGTGGGATGTCAAGTAAACTTTGTGTTGCAAGACACTTGCTGAAGAGGAGCTCTTTTTGCAAGAGATGTTAATTTTTGATCAATAAAGGTAAAAGGGCCTCTTCCAGAATGTCCCGCTGGAATTCAATAAATAAATACACACACTACTCACTCATTTCTTGTCACAAAATGGCAAGCGTAGAACACTCAGTGCTCTTATCACACCTTTTGCAAAGAATACTCTTCCATTTCTCACCCCCTTTTCTTTACCTGGTAGAATAATCTTCTTTTAAAGTCCTACTTTGAATGTCTTTTCTGACTCTCCAAGGCAATAATTACCCTTATTTGTGTTCATACACTACCCTGCCTAGATCTCACCATGCTTTTAGTTAACACAAAATGTCTATGCTTCCCCAACATTATAAAGTTCTCTGTGATAGAGATATTTAGATGTGTTTCTAACCTAGAGCCTGAATCATAGAAATTCAATATTTGGCCCACAAATGAAATAATCTACATAAAATGTACCCAAATTGAGGTGGAATTCCCTCAGATCTCAGAGGTCCCGTCAGCATCATAGAAGTGGTAAACATCAAAGGTAACTATAAGTCAGAGAAAGCTAAATATCACATGATCTCACTCATATGTGGGACATAATGATCAACATAATTTGATAAACAAGAATAGATCCAGAGACAAATGGCAGGGGAGGGGGGTTAGAGAGCAACCAAAGGACTTCTATGCATGCATATTAGCATAACCAATGGACACAGACACTGGGGCAGTGGGGGCTTGCCCAGGGTGGTAATGGCGGGAGGGGGGTGTTAATCGGGGAAAAAGGAGACATATGTAAAACTTTAGACAACAAATAAATTAAATATCATACACACACACACAGTATATATATATATATATATATATATATATATATATATATATGAAAAAAATATAATTATAGTTTTCTTTCTAAAGTTTTCATTAACTGAGAATGGTCTTACCCCAACCACTAGCTATCATCTTAAGATAAACAAAGCACATTTTATGATAAAATAGTTCTTTTGAGGCATGTTTATTATGTAATGAAATCTCCACTGATATGATGGTTTAGAATTGTGTTCTCATAAAATAAAATAGGACAAGGGATAAAGAACTGTATGATTTCCACTATCCAAGTTAATGACCCAGATTCCTTTTATTACTAGATGTGCAGAGCATCATCACTCAGTGAGAGCTTTGGAAAATGAAACTTTAAGAGAGCTGATGCCAGAGCAGGTCAGCTGGCCAATGTTTCAGCTTCAACTTCTCCTAGTGTCCGTAACCAGTTCAGACAGAGTCTAATATCCTAGTAATTTATCAATCGGAATATCCAAAGCTCTTTAAAACACTAAATAATCCATCATCTCCTAACTCCCTGAGAGATGGGGAAGAATTATCATTCTGCACTTATAGATGGAATATTTAAAATGTAAAATAGCATATCCAAGGCCAGACAGGAACTCAGCACCATGATTGAATAAAAACTCTGAGTTCCCAACATTCGAGCCTTGGCAAAGAAATTTGTCACATTGCCTTTTTATAGAGAGAGCGTGGAAACCCAGGAGAGGTGCATGGAGAGAATGATGAATTTTAAAGCAATATGAAAATCTCTTTCATTTAGGCTGAAGTTAATAGGTAATCAGCTCAATTCCTCCCTTTCCTCCCTGTGAGTAGCTGGCTGTCAGACCAGCAATTTAGGTGACTTGGAAGGGCCCACACAGGCTGAATAGTAAAACAGGTGGGTAAGAGAAGAATTAAGGGACTGAGAGAATTTAGGCTGTCATCTTTGCCTTCAGGCAACTTTAAAAAAAAGGAAGTATTAGCACTAGCAAGGCATTTACCTATGTTGGGTTATTCTCTACACTGAGAATAGAGATTCATGACCCATGGCAGAATTTTATAACCGATTTAAGAAAGTTGTTCATCCAGGGAGAACTTCTTAGCTCTGGGCTCCTTGATTCACATTCCTGGTAGCATGTGCTTATATCACTCTGACTCTGTTTAATGACTAATCAGTGAAAAACTAGGTGTGTCCCACAAATCAGCACTAGACAAGAGTTTGCATGTCACTTGCCTCACCGAAGTCAAATCCATTTTATAAATTCATCATTGAGGGATCTGAGTTGTGATAGCAAGGACAGCCTATATCCCCAGGAAGTAATTTATCTTCCCACAGATGTGCTCTGGCTTTAATAGCTGATAACAGAGCGGTGGGATAAGGAGAGCACTGGCCATAAATGAAATGTTCTCTTTTGGTGTTCCTCATTTGGGCACTATTTGACCTTCAGCGGCTTCTGATTCTGTGAAATGAGGTGGAATCAGTACGTGCAGAGGGACCGAGTGAAGAGGGCTAAGAGGAAGTCACAGCAGCTATCTGTTCAGGTCATTTGCAATATCAAGGAGCCAGAAAGAGTCCTAGCCGGTTTGGCTCAGCGGATAGAGTGTCGGCCTGTGGACTGAAGGGCCCCAGGTTCGATTCCAGCCAAGGGCACATGCCTGGGTTGTGGGCTCAATCCCCAGTAGGGGGTGTGCAGGAGGCAGCTGATCAATGATTCTCTCTCATCATTGATGTTTCTATCTCTCTATCCCTCTCCCTTCCTCTCTAAAATCAATAAAAATACATTTTTTTTTTAAAAAAAAGAAGCCAGAAAGAAAGCATACTCTCACCAGAATATGCTTTCACTATTTGTGGAGTTGACAGAAATACCTCTCTCACCTGCCTGCCCACATGACAAACCATTACAGTCAGTAAAAGGAGAAATGGTAGAGAAGGTGCTGTTACCTCCAGATGGCTGAGGATGGGATGCTCTGTTGTTCTTTGACCTTCCTTGGCAGATAAAATAAGAATGAAAAAAATAAGAATATACCTTTCATGTATGAGAGTGGCACAATTTGCATACCATTTTCAGATATATTCCTATAGGTGATCCTCCCCACCATCCTATAAAGGGAGCAAGGCAAGAGTTACTATCTCCATTTGTTAGATGAAGAAAGTGAGGCCCATCAGGCTTCTGTGACTTTCCCAGAGCAGAACTGTCAGGAAGTGGTTGAGCCAGGATGAAACTTCACAACCTCCAATGCCAAATCCATCCTATTTCTGTGCTGAGGCATCTTTGCTTGCTTGGCTGCTTATCTTGGCTTTGGTTTCAAATCAAAGCAACCTCTGTTCAATCAAAGGAGAAAGAGATCTAGACGACCTCCCAGGATCTTCACAAGTGTCAGTCATCACATTGCTAGCCACAGACCTCTGGGAACCAATCCTAAAATTTAGGGAACAGATTTCCAATTTTTTTCCCCCAGATCATTTTGGAAGAAGCAATAATGATGCCCTTTTGGTGGGGACAATGTCATCATACTCCCTGAGGAATTATAAATTGTCCTAACACTCACTATTTATGTATGTATTCAAGTACTGTGTGCCAAGAGAAAGGAGCTTACAAGCTAACAAAGGAGACAGGCAATTCAGTGAATAAGTGCACAATATGACTTTACTCCAACAATGATATTTAATAAGCGACAATGCCCTGGATAATATGTGGTGAACTTCGTATTAATAAACAAACTACAATCTGTAAGAGAAAATCACGGGAGAAAAGAAAGCCACTTTTGTAAACAATGACTTTCACTATTTGTGGAGTTGATAGAAAAAAAATACTTCTGCCGAAACCGGTTTGGCTCAGTGGATAGAGCATCGGCCTGCGGACTCAAGGGTCCCAGGTTCGATTCCGGTCAAGGGCATGTACCTTGGTTGTGGGCACATCCCCAGTAGGGAGTGTGCAAGAGGCAACTGATAGGTGTTTCTCTCTCATCGATGTTTCTAACTGTCTATCCCTCTCTCTTCCTCTCTGTAAAAAATCAATAAAATATATTAAAAAAAAAAAAAAAGAAAAAAAATACTTCTTAGGAGAAGCTGTAAGCTTTAGAAAGAAAAATAGCTGAGAAAAGGCATTGTGGCCACCTTGCTACTTGTCCCTGGAAGTAGGGATTTTTCCAGACTCTTCTGTCACTCTGGGCAGGTGATTGACTTATAGTTCAGGTGTGCATTTGCCTGCTTAAGTCTGCCACTGTTCCAAACAGCTTGCCATGCTCTATATATAGAGATGACTTCACCCTCTGTCGGAATGCAGCAGCTGTTCAGCAGTGCACACTGATATGCTACAAAGACTTAGGCCATATCTAATTGAGCACTTCAATACTGCAGAGATAGGCGCCTTGGAAATATTTAGATAACATGCCTTTGGCCAGATGGAAGCTGGCCAGGACACCAGGATAAAATCTTCATCTCACAGGACTGCCAATGAATCTTGGTGGGGGCTCCCGGGAGGGAGGCAGTATCCGGAGACACGCTGCTCTGTCCTATTCACCCCTCGCTGTAGAGATGACACAAAGAATAACAGGGAATAGGAGAAATCGACCTTTTGCTGTTTCTTTTTCTGCTCCCATGGCAGTCCAAAGAGAGCCTACTTCTGTGAAAACAATCTGAATGGTAATAGTGCCTACATGTCAACAAGCCTCCTGGTTTTAAGATTCCCCCACAGGAATGTCTCCTCCCATAGCTCCCAGATTTCCAGCCCTGGAAATTGGTGGGCAAATATAAACAGATCAGGTGTTGCCATTCCACTGCTTCTAAATAAATTGGTTGTTCAAAATTGTTTCATAAACTTATTTTTAATGCTTAACAATATCTGAAAAGATTCCATGGAGTGATAAAAATTACTTTTTAAACAGAAAATCCTTCAAAGTAGACAAAAAATTATTGTTGACCATTCCACTACTCTAAACCAAAAATGAAGTTGTAAAGATTCCTAGTAACTTTTTTTCATATCTCATAAATCACCCAATAAATTGTTTTCCAAAGAAACAGAAGAACACTAAAGGATTAAAAAAAAAAACACATGAAAAGAGGTCAATATAATTTATGTGTGAAGGCTGAGGGACATTCAGAAGAGCAAAACCCAATGAACGTCAAGAAAAACATACTAGGTTTAATGATATTTTAAAAGTCTATTGCTATTGACACTAAAGAGAGATGGGCATTTATTCTACCCACCAGGAAATGCCACATTTTAGGTAAGACAAAATAACTAATATGTGGATTTTTCAATTATTAGGAATATATTTTGTAGTCACATATTCTCATGTATTATCTTTCCATTCTCAACAAAATACAATGTAATATGTGTTATCAGCCCCATTTTTAAATCAAAGAAAGAAACTCAAAGGTTAAATGGATAATTCTAAGTCTTGGCATTTATTATAGCTCAGGTTTGATTACAGGCCACTTGATTCCAATACCCACCTAGCTATTGCCTATTTTGTAGAATAACAATCATTGAGTTGAAAAAGTCATGAGGAATAATATTCTGTGACATGAGAAAATTATGTGAAACCTAAATTTTGGTATTCATAATTAAGTTTTATTGGAATACATACACACACACATACATATATATATGTATGTATGTATATATACATACATACACACACACACATACACACATATATATATATATATATATATTCAATAATCCCTTCTGCACAAGGGCAGAGTTGAGTAGTTGTGATAGATACTGAACACTCATGAAAGAAACAAAGTAAATAACCATCCTCATGGCTCAACTAAATATAAGGCTAAATAAATGCAACATTATTAGTTCTTTACTTTTAAGGAAGAAAGAGTAAATGAGATCTAGCATACTTATACTATCATAAAAAAGTGGATTTCACACTCAAACTTTATCTATACTTTATTTTAGGAGGCATATTCTCCAAAGAAGGCCCAGATGCTAAAATAAAGAATTTCCTATATTAAGTGAGTAAATTGGCATGATTTATTACAATTATATTTTATTGCATTATGTCAGGCAAAGATTCAGAGACTTAATTTGTCTAAAGTTGAATAAACACTGAGATAGATTAATATGAACTTTAAAATTTTAAAAACTATATTTACTTATCGTTACTTTTTTTCATTTTGCACACATTTATAATTTTTTGCTCCAGACCCTGTTTTAGGCAAAGTATCAGATTATGAAATGCCTGCTGTGCATTGTTAAGGGGCTTGGTTTTATCTGATAGTGATGGAGAGCCATTTAAGACTTTCAAATGTGGAAGTGACTTGGGATTATAATAGTTAAGTGGTCAGTGGGTACAAAATGGTCCACAAAGGCCAGAGATGTACAGGTAGAATAAAATATCATCAAAAGAGAAAGGATTAGAAAGTTCAAGAGGAAGAATATTATTTGTAGTGCCAAATGCAGCAAGCAGAAAAGTCCTTTAAAGCAAGGATTGAAAAATATCCATTGAATTAGTCATGAAATTAGTCAATTAGAAGGTCACTCAGTAAGGCCAGTTTCAGAGAAATGGTGAGGCCAAACATTAGACTGCAGTGGATTAAAGAGTGATTTAGAAGAAGTTGTAGATTATTTTTACCAGAGATTTAGAGGAATAAAGGAGACAAATCAGATAGTTGCATAATGAAGATGCAAAGACAAGAATTGAATGGGGGTTTGAGAAGACCAGTGATTTTTGTAAAGTGCACATACTCCCAATGTAAAGGCAGGCATTTCCTTCCTCTGTGCTCTTATCACTATCACTTAAGCATCGCATAAGCACACTAGACTCTGCAAAGTGACTTTCTCAAAATGATCTTAAATATTTGTTCCTACTTTGTCTGATGTTTTTCTCTATGACTTTCTTTTGTTTCTTTTTTTTTTTTTCTTACGTTATTTTCCACCTTCTGCTCCTAAACTGTTGTTCCCAAGATTATATAACTTTGGGTAAGATTTTGTGCATGTAATTTAGTCACCAACCTCGATCATTGTTCAAATTCTCCCTGACATTCTGTTTTAGATTATCATAATTTTACAAATGCCTTTTTGTGGTTAGAGAGTTGTGTGTGTGTTTTTCCAGTTTTATGTGAGATTCAAATTTAAGGACCTTGTTTATAGGATCTTATCATGAAAAAGAATAGTCTTCCATTTTTAACATTATACTGACCTCTAGAGTAGAAAAGCTTGAATATCACCTCTAGAGTAAGAGTTTATCTTTTGAATATCACCAAGAAAACAGCAAGATAAGTGGCATAGAAAAGATTATTTTTAAAACTACAGTAATCCTCATTAGGGCATTACGCATTTAAAGGAACACTTTTTCACTTAAATAC
The DNA here is from genome assembly GCF_027574615.1 of Eptesicus fuscus. Taxonomy (NCBI): domain Eukaryota; kingdom Metazoa; phylum Chordata; class Mammalia; order Chiroptera; family Vespertilionidae; genus Eptesicus; species Eptesicus fuscus. Next base: position 37,732,716 of record NC_072475.1, read on the forward strand.
ATAACTGAAATACATAATTGAATTTTCATGCATGGTCACACATGGGAAACATACCAAGAGAATATTTACATAGTCTTAGCCACATTATAATATTTTTGGAATAAGATTGGCTTAAAAATAAATAACTGTAGCATTCTATTTCACATTTATATAGTGTTCTTTCTCTAAAGGAAGTCAAGATCTTAAAACAATAAAGAAAAATATTGTCCAATTTTATAGAGCTATGAAAAAGGGTAGAAAAATGAGGAGTTAGGACAGTCAAGTAGATCAAGATTGAAATAAAGAGAGGGTTAGAGAGCTACAAAGTAAATTGGAGAAGATTCTTCTTCATTGTTTCTTTCTATCCCTCATTTTTAAGTAAGAAAATTAGAGGTCAAAAGAAGCTCTTTATGAGTTGCAAACTGAGATCTCCTGGATCCTAGTTCAGTGTCTTCATTGCATAATGCAGCTTTTCTTACTAGAAAGAGATTTGGTAGGAAAACCACCAAGCTTCCCATGGACAACAAGAGGTGGTCCCAGTGCCCATGACGTCCAGCTTTAGCTTTCTGGTGCTCTGTGGAAGTGTCACTTGACCGAACTAGGATCAGCCATATGCTTTCTAAACTTGAGTTTTCTAAAAATTCCTTTCTCCCAAGGAGCCCCCGGCCATGGAAAATCATAGAAGTGTCTTATATACTTCTGTACCAGATACCCCTGAGATAGACCAGAAAATCTCAAGTGCCATTTAGCTGAAAAGGCCAGAATATACCATTTTAGTGTACCAAGCACATTCACCAAGGCACCTAATTTAGTCTTAATAGTCAGAAAGATAGTATTAATATTCCTGTTTTACATGTGAAGGTTTAAAGAGTTATATAATATAGGCTCACACTGATTTAAAATGACAAAACTGTCATTTGAACCCAGGTAACCATATATGTATTTATTTATTTCCTTACTTTCTTACTTATTTATTTAAATGTATCTTTATTGTTAAGATTATTACATATTTTAAGTCTCATTCACCCAACCTTCTCTTAGTGGTGAATATCTCTCATTGTGATTATTTCAACACTCAGGTAAGGCTTATGGCTAATGGTGATTTGTTTAGTAGTATGTTATTTATTTTCTGAATAATTTTTCATATTTGCAAGATTTGAAATCAGCCACGAACTCCTAAACCACTGGATCATTTATTGGTCTTGATGGGATACAGGCTGACTATCAATATGTCATCATTTCCCCTAGGCATACCCCAAGGCTGTTCCAAAAACTTGGCAGTAGAAAGTCAGTTTTTCAAAAATGATGTCAGACTCAAAGTGAGGCATAATTTTAAAACATGTTTCTTGTAAGTAAAACCACAGACTAATCATTCTATGATTTTTTTTCTTCAACTATCAAATACCACACATTTCATATCCTTATACCTCAGACTGTTATTTCCTCCCCACACACATGTATACCTCAAAATTATTCATTGCATTTTCAGACTGGGCAACTGTGGATGTAGGGTCAACCCTGGGCATGACCAGAAGTGGGTCACATGTTTGCCTTGACCTTCTACCACCTACATTTTCTCTCTATTTCTTCCAGTTGATGCATTCTATTCCTGAACCCTCTCAACCATCTCATTAAAGTTTCAACTTATACTAAAATGTAAATGGCAGACAACAGCATCAACTACTACTCAACCCAGAAAAATCTATATTTTACAAGTATTAAGTCTTTTAAGCAAAAGGGAAACAACCTATCATGGTAATTATGGCTCTTGGAGATGACAAGCCTATTGCCATCTTCCACAGGGCAGACTCTTTCCTGTATCATCCCTGGGGCACAAGAACTTTATCCCAACACCAAACATGTCCAGAAAGAGAAAAGAGCTTATTTTCTAAGCTGAGAGTTAGTAGGTAGAGGAAAGATAAAAATCCCCCCTCTTCTCCCATATACTTAAAAAGAACAACCTAATATGTATTGATTGATTGCCCACTCTAGGTCATTTACTCTAATAATTCTCTCATATGCTATCTGATTTATCTCATTTTCATCTTCCCTCAAATCCTGTGGTAGAGGTAATTTATCCCTATTGCAACTTTTCAGAACCATGAAGGTTTTTGCATGTCAGAGTTGGAAGTGGCACTCAACATTTTTGTCAACCCTATTTTCCCTAATGCCTTATGCAAGTGAACTGGTGGGTTTCTCTGTTAATATTCTTGCATCTGAAAAACCTCAGCACTATCTTCTAGAATACTAGTTCTGGACTCAAACTACCTGGATTCAACCTCAGCTATACAGCATGACTATGCTCAAGGTACTTAACCTGTTTGAGGCTCAGACCCCTTATTTGTAAGAAAGGAATGATAATAGTACCTATCTTATATGGTTGTTGTGAGGATTAATTGTGAGATAAACCAAGTGAAATGGATTAATTGTGAGATAAACCAAGTGAAATGCTTAGTGGTTCAATAACTTTGATATTATGACCTGCTAGGTCAGAGGAGGTCAATAGTGTTTTTCTCACATTACAGCTCTAACTGACTGAAATGACTGCAAGAACATTATGCTAAGAATTCTCAGGAGGCCTCTGGAGAAAGTTGTCTGCTTGATTCAACCCTAGCAGCAGGATTAGGGCTACAGGCAAGAAATGTGCAGCAAATAGACCATTCAGGACCTAAGTGATACCTAACTCCCCTTAGTATTTTGCACAAAATGGTGCTTAAAAATAAATAAAAGATTGAATGAAGTAAATAGATAAATGAATTAAGGAATCAATATAAGCCTTGCCTAGTATGGATCTATATATTAGCTGAATCTAATCTCAAATTCCCTGTCTCCTCTTTTTCAGCTTTCTAATCACAGCTCATAGTAGTCACTTTCTCTAAAACTTCAGTAGACCTCAAAAGAAAAATATTAAAAATATGCCATATCTTTTTTGATATCTATGTATATTTAAAAAGCTAATATGCAAAGTGTCCCCATGGTAGTTCGACCAGGAATTCTATCATTTGCTGTGATGTGCGCTGACCATCAGGGGGTGGTACAGAACAAAGGAAGGCCCTGGCCAGCAGGGGAAGGGAGGCCCATCCGGGCCTAGGGACCCTACCTGTGCATGAATTTCATGCATCAGATCTCTAGTTTATACTAATAATAGAGGAATATGCAAATTGTCCAGGACTCCATCACAGTAATGACTGAACAGCAGGCTGTGTGGGGTGACAAGGCTGGCAGGGTAGTTAGTGAGGGACAACCAAATGACTGAACAGCAGGCTGCATGGGGCAACCAGGCCAGCAGGGGAGTTAGTGAGGGACAACCAAATGACTGAACAGCAGGCTGCATGGGGAGACCAGGCCGGCAGGGGGGACAGTTGGGGCAACCAGGCCGGCAGGCAGAGGGAGTTAGGAGAGATCAGGCTGTCAGGAGGGTCAGTTGGGGGTGATCAGGCAGGCAGGCAGGTGAGCAGTTAGGAGCCAGCGGTCCTGAATTGTGAGAGGGATGTCCGACTGCTGGTTTAGGCCCGATCCCTGGGGATCGGGCCTAAACCGGCAGTCAGACATCCCCTGAGGGGTCCCGGATTAGAGAGGGTGCAGGCTGGACTGAGCTCCCCTCCCCCCCATTCAGAATTTCATGCACAGGGCCTCTAGTATAGTATAATAGGCCAAGCAGACCCAAATTCTGTGACTCTAAGACTGAAACACGTTCTACATGAATCAGTTGCCCAAGTGGAACTTCTGTGTAGAATGTTGGACGTGGCATTGTGCATGGAATCACAGTCATGTAGTTCACCCTTAGAACAGTAAACCTGTGGCTTGGCCACAGTAAGTTCAAGCCAACATACTAAATTTTCAATACAAAATGAAAAACATATTTTCTAGCCTTTGAGCTTTGTCCCACCTCTGCAGTGCTGCCAGGTTAGTATCAGAAGCAGGCATCTACTTCTCAAAAGAGACAAAAATATATCTTTCTCCAGAAGATATATAAATTTTAGACTCATGATGAAAAGACCTTAGGTTTAAAGGGACTTGGGAAAATAGGAACATTAGAAAAATTTCTGATGGGCAACTTTAGAAAAAAAGTATTGAATGTGCTATGAAAAAAGAAGCTAACAATAAACTGAGGTGTTTGGATATTTAAAAAAAAAATAGGTTACAGCTTTAGTTGCCTTTTTTATTTCTTTTTCTATGACTAGAATAAAACACAAATTGTTTCAAACCTATTATTATTCCTTGTAGTGTGTATGTACACCTAGAGGAGAAAGGTGCTGTGGGTGTAGGCTGAGGTTCAAGGGAAAAGAATGCAGGAGAATAAATGGGGATAGAAGTGATTTATTCAGGACAGGCAGAACATGTACTTTGGTAATTGGAGTTGAGTACAAAGAGATCAAAGTAAGGCATGTGGCATGATTGTGAGCCTCATGACACAGAAAATGATGACCCATAATTTATTATTGACCAAAGAGAGAATCTAACAAGGCTTAGTGACTATTTGGGAATGAATAAATGTGCCAAAAGGACCTAGAACCCTCTTTTCAGAGAACATCTGTGGCATTTGGTTTCCGTGGAACACACTTTGGGAACAACTGATATATTGCTATATGAATATAATATTAAATTTCTAATGATATGTGAGCATAAAATAACTACTGTTTGTATACTTTTTTTTTTTTTTTTTGCTTAGCATTTATTTTCTCATGCTTTTGTTCATTTACTTCTCAAAATTACCCTATTAGGTCACAATGAAAGCATTCATTTCAAAGCTGTAGAAACAAAAACTGAGAAAGGTTAAATAACTTGCCCAAAGTCTCACAAGGAATTATAAGCAGAGCCAGGACTCAAGGCTAGAAATTTAGGCTTAAACCCTGTGCTATTTCCAGCAGTGACAGCAGTAACTAAACAGAAAAGGAAGGTTTGGGGAATATACAGCAACTTTCTTCTAAAGAGTCTACGTTATGGATACAGTCTCACTATTCTATGAACATTCCATAAGGGAGAAAAGAAATTATCGTATTTCCAGTTTATAGCAGTTATTCCTGTGTTTCCCTTCACAATAGACTTCAAATAATATTTTATGTTCCTTGAAGATTGCACAGTCTTCAGAACCAATTAAATTGAAGGATCCTTTTGTCCACTGCTTATAGGTTAATCTGGAAAGCCCCAACTGGCTGAAACAAGCCTGGACAAACTGGCCCCTTGTGCTGATGTTCTTGACAACATTCACCTAATGAAGGGGTGTAGTTCTGACCTGCTTTAATTACGTGGGGTCAGAGCTTGCTTCTGTTGTCAAAGTTCTCATGGAGGAGAAAGAGGTTGCTGGGCTATTTTAAGTGATTCTAATAAGAAAAATCTTTTAAAAATCAATAGCAAGGTGAAGAGTCTCAGGAAAATAAAACCTAAAAAAAAAAAAAAAAAAGGTCAGAAAACATTTAAGGATTCTGAAATGGATGACCAGATATGCAACAACAGCCAATCAGATTGATCTTTCTATGTACTTGGGCAAGCTACTTCTCATCTCTGCACCCAGTTCCCCTCTTAAAAGTAAGGATTCTGATGTTTATTTACCTTATAGAGTTATGAAGATTGAGTGAAAGTATATGTGGTACCCAATAAACATTAGAACTTTCTATTTTTCTAGAGTTCTCACTGGGTTGTTCTACATATCAAAGTTGGTGTACCATTTTACACGACCACCAGCAAAGCAGGAGTTCCAGTTGCTCGGAGTCCTCATCAGCACTTACTACTGTCAAGTTGTTGTGAGCCAGGGTGTGAAGTGGTTTCTCGTTGTGATTTTAATTTGTATTTCCATAATGAATAATAATGTTGATCATCTTTTAATATGCTCATTTGCCATATTTGTATCTCCTTTATTGAAGTGCCTTTAAATCTTTTGTCCATTTTTTTATACTCGGGCTCATCATTTGAGGATATTGTAACGGAATTTTAGCTAAATACTTTGATATAACTATGAATTTTGCCTTCAACAGAATTGAATGCACTAAGACACAGCACAGGGCAGGGTGGGAAGCCCACGACAATATTTTTTAATTCTCATTTTTGGAGTAGAGACTGGCCTCCAAAAAGATTTTATAATTCATCAGTGCTTTATGTCTGAGATTCTTTGGGTCTTGGGAAACTATGAGTGTTCATCCTATATAATAAAGAGGTAATATGCAAATTGACTGTCACTCCAACACACACGATGGCCTGCCCCATGTGGTCAGAGATGGCTGCCCCCATGTGGACACAAGATGGCCTCCACAAGATGGCTGGCAGGGGAGGGAAGTTGTGGGCGATCAGGCCAGTAGGGGAAGGCAGTTGGGAGGGACCAGGCATGCAAAGGAGGGCAGTTGGGGGCAACCAGGCCTGCAGGGGAGGGCAGTTAGGGGCACCTAGGCCTGCAGGGGAGGGGAGTTGGGAGGGACCAAGTCTGCAGGGGAGGGGAGTTAGGGGTGACCAGGCCGGCAGGGGAGGGGAGTTAGGGGCAATCTGGCTGGCAGGGGAAGGCAGTTAGGGGTGACCAGGCTGGCACGGGAGGGAATTTAGGGGTGACCAGGCCAGCAGGGGAGAGTAGTTGCAGGTGACCAGGTTGGAAGAGGAGGCAGTTAGGGACAATCAAGCCGGCAGGGGAGTGGTTAGGGGGTGATCAGGCAGGCAGGCAGAAGCAGTTAGGGGCAATCACGCAGGCAGGCAGGTGAATGGTTGAGAGCCAGCAGTCCTGGATTGTGAGAGGGATGTCCGACTGCCCATGGCATCAGGCCTAAATGGGCAGTCGGACATCCCTTGAGGGGTCCCAGATTGGAGAGGGTGCAGGCTGGGCTGAGGGACCCCCCCCCATGCACGAATTTCGTGCACCGGACCTCTGGTGTCTACATAAGAATCTGAAGCTGAGGGAATCAGTGGTCTTTTCTTTCATCTCCAGTGAAAATAGAGGAACCCAGCAAACCTTTGCAGAATATTCTCTTCCCTTGATAGTGAAGAAGAAGGGGGAAAAAAGTCAGCAACATGATCTTGAAACCTGAACATGACCTTTAGAAAAGGTTAAAGTCAGAGTGCCATAGTGACTGTGGAAAGAGGGGTTCTTTATGGAAAAGGGTTATTTTTGCCCCAAAATCATACTTGGAAGCCTGAGGTTAAAGCAATGAGTTTTGTGATCATAAGATAAAAAATTTATGCCAAGAGCGTAGCATTCAAGGCTAAAAGTGCTGAGAAAGAGAGAAAGTTTAAAATAGAATTGAATTATGTGTTTCTTAGGTGTCAAGACACATAAGATTTTATCTGATCACATAGATGGTACAATTTTTAAAAAACCTATAAAATGAATTTGATACAATTTATTTCCACATTTCAGAATTGTACATTTTTGTTAATTAACTAATGAGGCTGTATGTGAAAAGAAATAATAGGTATGATGGTGGGTCTTACTGTGACATATTATGCATAATTAACTCACTTTTCTAAATAGCAGGTTTTTCAATTAAAAGTAATTAGAATCCCACACAGATCCCACAGTACAGCATTTTCTATTCCATTGGAAATATTAGAGGTTGATTCATAGCTAGAATTAACGGCTTAGATTTCTTTTATCTTTTATTTTTATATTATTCAGTTCTCAAGTATAGAGAAAAATAGTGCTATTTCTACCTACTTTATCTGTTAAATGAAGTTTAAGATATAAGAAAATATTTCAAAATATAGATTTTGTCAATTTATACAGTGATTCTTTGGTAATAATAGATTCTTCTTAAATCTCAAGCCATTGCCTGAGATTGTATTCCTGACTGAAGTTCCTGGCAATTAAAGAGTGTGAATCTCTGAGGGGAAGACAAATACAGAGAAAGAGCTTTGTTCTTACTTGTTCATTTCTATATTTATTATTATTATCATCCTTTTGTTTCTCTATAAGTGTAACTAATTTTTTAAGATTTTAAATTAATTTTTAGAGAGAGAGGAAGGGAAAGAAAGAGAGAGAGAGAGAAGAGAGAGAAACATTAATGTGAGAGTGAAACATCAATTAGCTGCTTCCTACACTCCCCCAACTGGGGATCACGCCTACACCCCAGGCATGTGTCCTGACCAGGAGTCAAACCAACAACCTTTTGGTGCACGGAATAATCCCCAACCAACTGAGCCATTCTGGCCAGGGCTGACCTGTTATTTTTTCTAATTTTCTGTCTTAAACTGGTTGGTTAACATATTTTTACTTTTTACATTTTATATTTTAAAAATTTTAAGGCCACAGATTTGTCATTATGACATCAGATCCATGTTGTTAATTCTTAATATAATTCAACATGTTATATGTTATATCTAATTTGATATGTTTATTTCTAAATATTCTACAATTAGAATAGTTTGGCTTTCTTTTTAAACAGAGATTAGGTTAAATTTAGAGTGGATTTCCCTTTCCCTTCCCCTCCATTTTTTAGACTCAACTAAAAAATGCAAATGCAAGTCAGTTGCAATTTTTGATGAGCTATTAAAAACATGGTTCTTCATATTTGACACTTGACCTATGACTATACATAATAGGCACAAGATTTGGAATTTTTTTCTTAAAGTAAATGTATCATTTAATTACAGGGTAAAATGTTTAGTTCAACTTCACCTTCAATGGATATTTTTATTTTGCTCTTAGATATTGCTTGCTCTTGGGGAAGCCAGTTGCCATGTTGTGAGTGAGCTTAGAAGTTAATCTGAGGCCAACAGCCACATGAGTGAGGTCAGAAGTGGGTCCTCCTGCAGTTGAGCTTTGAGATGACTGCAGAGCTGGCCAACACCTTGATTACATCCTTGTCCAAGACCCTGAGCCAGAACCACCCAGCTAAGCCACTACATACTACTGACCCATACAATCTATGAGAAAATATTTGTTGCTTCAAGACACTAGGTTTCAGAGTAATTTGATAAACAGAAATAGATAACTAGTACACCTTCTATTTGTTTTTAACCAATCCTATATAATAAAAGCCTAATGTGAAAATTGTCCCCTCCACTGAGAGTTTGACCAGAGGGTGGAGCAGGCCCGCCAACTGCCTACAGCACCTCCCCACAGCTGTCCCCCCTAATCAGCGCCCCCCCCACCCCAATCAGGGGCAGGGGCAGCCGGCCAAACTCCTGTGTCCCCTCCCCGCAGCCAGCCCAGCCCAATCACCCTGATCAGGGAGGGCGGCCAGACCCCACCCGTGCAAGAATTCATGCACCTGGCCTCTAATCCTATCTAATAATAGACAAATATGCAGATTGACCATACCTCCAACACACCCACAAGCCACGCCCACAAGCCACACCCACCATCCAATCAGAGAGAGTATGCAAATTAACCCAAACCAAGATGGCTATAGCCGCAGAGAGCAAGGTTTCCTAGGTAACAGAGGAAGCCAAGCTTTCTGCCTGCCCTTGCCAGGCCTAAGCCTCCACTCAAGCTACAAAGTTTCAATTATAGAAGGTAAACAAATTCAAACAAATGGCAGCAGAATGGAGCTTGAGAGAGCAGGCCAGGGTTGCCGCCGGCAACAGGGGAAGCAAAGCTTTCCACACACCCTGGCCGGGCCCACCCGCTTAAGGCAACAAAGTTTCAATTATAACCCCAACACAAATGGCTGCCGGCCGCTCGGAGGGAGCCCCAGGCTTGGCTCTGCTCCAGGCTACAAAGTTTCAATTGTAGAAGGAAAATAAATTCCAGATACCAGGGCCTCCACTTGGGTTGCCAGGGGGCATGGCCGGCCTGCAAACCACCACAGGCCCCTTGCTCAGGCTGCCCCACATCCCAAGGGAACCCCCACCTGATCCAGGACACCCTTCAGGGCAAACCAGCTGGCCCCCACCCCTGTACCAGGCCTCTATCCTATCTAATAAAGGAGTAATATGCAGATTGATCATCACTGCAACACACAATATAGCTGCCCCCATGTGGTCAAAGATCCTGCCCCCATGTGGACACAAGATGGCCACCACAAGATGGCCAGCAGGAGAGGGCAGTTGGGAGGTACCTGGCCTGCAAGGGAGGGCAGTTGAGAGGGACCAAGCCTGCAAGGGAGGGCAGTTGGAGGTGATCAACCCTGCAGGAGAGGGCAGTTAGGGGTGACCAGGCCGGCAGAGGAGGGAAGTTGGGGGCAAACAGGCTGGCAGCAGAGTGGTTAGGGGATGATCAGGCTGGCAGGCAGAAGCGGTTAGGGGCAATCAGGAAGGCAGGCAGGCAGGCAAGCAGTTGGGAGCCAGCAGTCCTGGATTGTGAGAGGGATGTCTGACTGCCTGTTTAGGCCCAATCCCACTGGGATCGGGCCTAAACGGGCAGTCGGACATCCCTCAAGGGGTCCCAGATTGGAGAGGGTACAGGCTGGGCTGAGGGACAGCCCTCCTCCGTGCACGAATTTCATGCACCGGGCCTCTAGTATAAAATAATAAAGTAAAAATCTCAAGTGATAAGGTAATGTATGGGAAAAAAGACTATGACCAAACCAAGTATGGTTAAAACAAAATTATGGTCACGCCTCAATTACTCTACATAGAGAAATTGGAGGTACTAATCCAAGAGGTTGTGAAAAGAAACCTGGAGACCTGTCCCTGTTGTAAGGAAAAGAAGATCCAATGCTGAGAGTGAAAGGAGTTATGAGTATAGTCTATAACCCCCCAAACACTGCTCCATACATGGACCAAACCCATGGCCATGGCCTCATCTTCACAACCCTACACCTCAGTGAGCTATATCTCAGGAACCTCTTTGGCTTCCTTACAGACTGCTGACAGAAATCTGCTCTACATTTAAGCTTCATGTTCACAGCAAAGCTCTGTATTCCAATTTGTTTTGTTCTTATATGTATTTAGCTCAAGGAATTATGGCTTTAATTGGATCCAAAGCTAAAATTTTTGTGAAGGCTATTTATTTAAAACCAAATAAGAAATGCTCTCTCAAATCCTTTGGGAAGAATCCTCATGAGAATTCCATTTCCTGCTGTGTGCTTTATCCTTCACAATATAAAAGATGGGACTTTTGCTTCTGTGTGTTTTAAGATCTCTGACATCTAGTTTAGAAAGTGATGAACGTGCAACTTCAGGAATATCTTGCTTTAGTCTCAGGAAACATCAATTGGCAGAACTAGGCCTGTGATGTTCATATTCACGCCCTCTATCACAGCCACATATTTCTGTTAAAATTTGGATTTGGTCCTGTCACTTGACTTGTGGAGAACGGGTTATCTTGTTCCAAAAACATCTTTGCCAACTATCAGTCATCATTAGTGGAAACATCTTTTTTTCTTCCTGCCTCATCCTGTCTAATAATTCAATAAGCATACTTTCTCAATCACATCTTTGTTGTCTTTTCTCAGCTTATTCTGCTTTGCTATGATTTTTTTTTTTTTTCAATTCAGTATAGCTGTCCCAGTTCTGGTGCCTTCTGAAAAACCGACATTAAGCTTCTGCTTTCATTCTCTTCACTTGGTAAACTCAGGATCTTGAAATCTAGAACAGACACTTTTATTTCCCTTTGCAAAAAGGCCACCTGGGAATAGCTTTAGATGTTGTGATTATAAACAAGAGAGGCACTTGGGAAAACTAATTACCAGTTGCTCTCACAAGGCAAGTGCAGCGCACTACTGAAGAGCTCAAGATTTGACACAGTGGACGTGGGTTTTCACCTCAGTTTTGCTATTTAACTGTGTGCCTTTGGGGAAAGTTTCATATGCTTTCTGGGTATCAGATTCCTTCCACATTAAACAGTATTACTGCCTTGAGCTTTAAATACAATAATGTCTGCTAAGTGTTTTAAAAAGAGCCTGGAAAATAATAAATGCTCAATAAGTATCAGCCTCGCTACCCCCAAAAAAGTTAGTTTGCTAACTATGCTGTAATATTATAGGCTTTCCTACAGTAATGGGGTAGATATTTTCTCCATATTTATATATACAAGGAAGGAATTTAGCAAGACAACCATATTCAGGGAATTATGCAGCCTTTTGAATAGAGTTTACTTCAGATGTTTTGTGCACACACAGTTGTCTAATGAATAATTGAATAATGTAATAACTACCTCTTATTTAACATGTGCTCTATTGTCAAGAAATGAATGACTATTAGATAGATGATAGATAGGAAGATAGAATCCTAAGATCATAGAATTTTAAAGAAATTTAAAAAGACCTCAAATAATTTGTAATCCAACCCGTACATTTACAAATGAAGAAGAGGGGATAATCTACAAGAGCACAGTTCTCCCAGATTTACTCTCCTGCTAGTTCCACTACACTAGTAGGTGGTCTGTAGTTGTTGCAAAAAAATAATGATTTAAAATGTATAATCATTTGCAACTATTTGAACAAAACAAAACATTCGAATAATTTGAATTAGAACTTCTTCTGAGAGCAGACCATTGCAGGTTACTTATTTTTTTGACCTAGCAAAGCATTTGCTTGAACTATGCATACACCAGCATTTGACTTCCTTTTTATCATTGTGGGTAGGACAACATCATTGTGGGTAGGTCTTTGGAGATAAAAATAAATTTCCTACTTAAAATAAATCAAGCACACCATCAAAATGTGTTGAAACTAATAAGTAGACTTATCAAATAAAATTCCCGAAGTGTATATAACCTTCTCCAGGCCAGTATGTTAAGCCTTTTGGCAAAGCTTAGTACCATTTTATAAAACTTTGAAGGAAAAAAATGTTTCTCTGATTTCAGATTCATCTAAAATATACTGAATAACAATTATGTTTCAAGGACTTTAAGGGACACTTTCACATACATAATCTTAATTAAGTTCATAACTCTGAAGTGCCGTTGGAATTTATGTTTAAATGATGATAAACTAAGGTTCACAAAATTAAGTTACTTATCTATAATCACACATGTATAAATTACAGAGCTAGGTTTCCAACCTGAATCTCAATTCCAAGTGCAATGTATGATGTTGTAATTGCTTCAGAAAGCCTTTTGGATTTTTGTTTATGTGTTAGTTTTTACCAAGAACTTTTATAATAATAAAAGCATAATATGCTAATTAGACCAGATGTCTTTCTGGACAACCTTCCGGATAAAGCCAGGGCTGCAAGGGAAGCCCAGGTCCCCGGTGCCAGAGGGAAGCCAGTGCCAGGAGCCAGGGGAAGGAAGGCCTACTCTTGCATGAATGTTGTGCATCGGGCCTCTAGTTATTAAAGAATTGGAAACAGTTCAGCAAAAATGAAAACAAACCAAATATAATCCTATTAGTCTGGCATAACTTTTCTATTTTTGTGTATGTGTATTCCCTAGTGATATTTATCCAAAAACATTTAAAATTTTATACAGCTCTAATCTCAGTGTATACTCATTTTTATTATCATTTTGACTTATAAGAAATACACCATGTTTTTGTAAGTGTGTTGTACTCTTCTATGATTGAATATAATGTTTAATCACTTTATTAGACAATGATTTATTCCATATTCCATTAATATTTTAATACAATAATAAACAATTTGGTGCATATGACTTTTTTCTTTTGTTTGAATACTTTTTATGATATATTTCCACTTTTTGTAATATATTTGTTTCTTTATATGTGTTGACATGTTGCTTTCAAAAAGGATTATGTAAATTTACACTATATGATAAGTTTATGGCTCCTTGTATAGTTGTCCTCATCTCTTCTAGTCACAAATCAAATATACTAAACAATACAGAGATGGGAGAATGTAACTCAAATTGAGCATAGAAGAATTTGTGAGTAAATTATGGCATTCTTCTTTACAACTAAATAGAGCAATTGACCTGCCTATAACTATGATTTAAGCAAAAGCTGACACATTTTCAGTATATTTTATTTAATTATTAATATTAGCATGGAAAAGCCATGACATAAGTGTTGAAAAGAACTATTTTTTAAAAATATATTTTATTGATTTTTTTTATAGAGAGGAAGGGAGAGGGATAGAGAGTTAGAAACATCGATGAGGGAGAAACATTGATCAGCTGCCTCCTGCACACCCCCTACTGGGGATGTGCCCACAACGAAGGTACATGCCCTTGACAAGAATCGAACCTTGGACCTTTCAGTCCGCAGGCCGATGCTCTATCAACTTAGCCAAACCGGTTTTGGCGAAAAGAACTATTTATTTTGAGAAAAGTCTGGTAAACTGGTAAAATTCTTTATCAAAGGTCTTTGTTTAAGCTTTAATTTACTCATCAAATATTAACTCATTTAGGTCAATGGGCATATAACACTTTCCTTGTCTTTAATAAGCTTTAATCAATAACTATTTTATTATTATGTTTATTGATGTGCATATTTTCTATATATAACTCTAATGTTTTTTAGACCAGACACTCTAATGTGTTCACTTCTTAACTATAAATAAATTTCAGTTTGTAGTAAATCAAAATGGAAATCTTATTAATAAATTATCATCTATTGGTCATGATCAATTACATGAAAAAGTCTATTGTTTCTCATCAATGTTTCTATCTCTCTATCCCTCTACCTTCTTCTCTCTAAAATTAATAAAAAGTATATTTTAAAAATTTTTAAAAGAAAATGGAAATGAACGAAAACTAGAATATATGTATATCTTGAAAATTATAACAAAATATATTGTTAGAGTCAATAAAAAATTAGTTCCATATTTATGTTTAGTGATTATGTTTTTTCCTACCTGAATTGCAATGATTTAAAACCCCATTATAATACCCTATTAATAATTTTTTATTTTAAGAAGTAGTTTATTTACTATTTTAAAAGTGCTAATTCTCATTGATTTATTTTGTTCATAGTTAATAAACCAATATTGACCTAATATAAGTAAGTACCTATTTTACTTTAAGAATTCAATGACACTTTCTTTGATCTACTAGATAAGAGGTTCTCAAACATTTTGGATTCAGGACCCTTGAAAACTTTTAAAAATGACTAATAATCCCAAAGAGCTTTTCTTTATGTGGGTTATACCTATTGGATATTTTCTATTCCAAATTAAAACAAAAGTATTATATTTTAATTTATAAATTAATTTTAAAATAACAATCCAAAACCATTTGTGTTAGCATAAATAGCATATTAATTTAAAAAACAAGTATTTTGCAAAAAAAAAAAAAAAACACAGTGTAACAGTAGAAATTTTAAAATATTTTTGCTAATTTTCTTACTTGTCTGGTATAATAAAAAACACCTGCATTCTCATATCTGCTTCAGTAATCACTCTATTGTGATATGCTGTTTGGGTTGAAATATATGAAGGAAATCCAGCTTTATACAGACATGTAGTTGAAAATGGGAAAAAAATCATATCCTTTTCAGATATTTTTTGAATAGTCTTCTTTGATCCTCACCAAAAATAAGTCACGGTTGATTTGCATATTACCCTTTTATTATATAGGATAGTAGCCATTTCCTGGTGCCTCAATTGCACGTAGTTTTCACTGTACTCAGTATCACAAAGTTCTGGTGCACCCGAAATCAGTGGGAGGAACTTCATTGGCATTCAATGTAAGTACAAGGTAAGCTTGTTAAGCCTATGGCTGAGTAAGTAGGGGTACTAACAACCCTGAGAAACCACATTTTCCAATCAAATAAGAATATGTTTTGAATGTAGCAAAAGGCAGTGCAGTCTAAGAAAGTCAGACCACCTAGGAACTCTAGCATATTCTTTCTTATCGGTGTTCCTTTCATGAAATAGCCAGCCATTTTCCTAAAAACAATGACAGCAAGAAATCAAAAGATAGGACAACCCATAGTTTGTTTTTTAATTCGCAGTCCTCCCCTAGTCATACATAAGCTCAGGATTGTGTTGATAGAATGTGCAAATGTCAAGAAGTGAAATATAAACAGTTGCTTAGGGTTGTGCATCACCTCCATGCACAAAAAAATGTATGTATGAATAATGGAAATACAAATTGTGCAATTTTATAATTTTGCATGTGAATCAGATGTTCTTATAACTGTATATAAAATTGGCATTGCACAAATAAACAGTAAAATTCATGCTAGTAACTTAAAATGTAAATTTTCCTAACTCAGAACAACATTGAGTAACAAATAAAATAGATCATGACAAGTCAAGGGAAATACCATGGGAGAAAGAAACAAGCTTCCCACTTTAGTGCACTTAATGGCACTGTTTTCCTGCTTTTTGAACTAGAAGCTCCATATTTTCACTTGGCACAGAGGCCTGAAAATTATGTAGCTGGCCCTGTCTTCAAGTATTGAGAAACTGGCAAGTTTATGGTGTCAGATACATGTTTTCAGAAATCTGATTTTAACTTGAAAGCTCAAATTTTATCATTGGCCACAAATACTGTCAGTTGTTTTCCTTGAAGTGACAACTTACTTCATTCTTTTTTGAGAAAATGTCTGCCAAATGCTCAAGTCTGAATAACCATAGTTTCTTTCAAGCAAAAATAGTATTTCATTTTGAAACAGTGGCAAGCTCAGCTCTCAACAATTGTACAACCAGACAGCCCTCACCTGTGGTATATAGAACTGCTTTGTCACACACACTATTAAAGAGATGTGCACTCCAGGATTGAGATTGAATAACATTAATTATTTTTACTGCTCCATCCAAGGCACTTGTAAGTGGCACTGGCTTTTTTTTGCCATTTTCTGTACATGCATGGCCATGAAGAAATGTCTACAGTAAAGTTTATTGCCACTACTTTGATTCATGGTAAGAATCTAGCAGTTTGTCCTACCATGATGGCATTTGTATCATCTGTGTAACTGTTGACAATAGTAAAAAAAAAAAAAAATTAAGAAAGAAAAATGTAAATAACTCCTTAGTACTATTATGAAAATAATTTTGAAATAGAAACAAGCAAAAGGTTCATTGTAAAGGAACGAGATAGCCCTGGCTGGTTATGGATTTGATTCTCAGTCAAGAGCATGTACCTCAGTTGCAGGTTTGATCCCAGCTCCAGTCGGGTCTCTCTCTTTCTCTCTTTCTCTACCTCCTCCCTCCCTTCCACTCTGTCTAAAAATCAATGGAAAAAATATCCTCAGGTGAGGATTTAAAAAAATAACAACAAGATAAAAAAACCATACATTTAACTTTTAAAAGTAGATTTATATCATTACAATATTTTATTTTATGCTATTTATTTTTATTAAATTTAGTGGGGTGACATTGGTTAATAGGATCATATGGGTTTCAGGTATAAATTTCTTCGTTACAAGATCTGTATATTACACTGTGTGTCCACCACCCAAAGTCAAATCATCTTCTGTCCCCTCATTAAAATATTTTAAATGAAAATAATGAAGACAGAACAATGCATATAGTTTAATATGCGTATGTAAAAAATCACATACATATTAATGAAATATGTTTAAAATGTATTTATAAAAGACATTCTAACTACACTGTTCAAAGTAATTACCTTTGAGAAAGAACAAGGAATAAGATTTACATTTAATCCACATGCCTTGTATTGAGAATTTTAAAAACAAAAATGTATTTAAATTTACTTGTATCAGAGATACTGAGAGAGGGAGAGAACTAGACATCCCTAGATAATGGCAGACTGCTGCAACAGAGATAGCTAGGAAGTTCTGTGTTGGAAGGAGTGACTGGAAAGAGGTGTTTTCATAAACTGTGGAAGTGATTTAATAGAAATCTGTTATTACTGACTTAAGATCTAATTGTTTTCTGGTCAATGTTTGTATATTAATATGTGTTAAATCAAACCATTTACTATAAACACAAAAGTCAAAATCAATTCATGAAAGACCAAAATTTATATTGGTAAAACAAAGAGAGTATGTACAATTTTAAGTACATATAAGTTATATCATAAATGCATTTTGAGGGTGTAGGGTGGAGAAGGGTTCTCCTGAGAAATGGAATGTCTCAGACTTCATAGTGTATCCTATCTAATAATAGACAAATATGCAAATTGACCATACCTCCGACACACCCACAAGCCACGCCCACCATCCAATCAGAGTGAGTATGCAAATTAACCCAAACCAAGATGGCCACAGCCACAGAGAGCAAGGTTTCCTAGGTAACAGAGGAAGCCAAGCTTTCTGCCTGCCCTTGCCAGGCCTAAGTCTCCACTCAAGCTACAAAGTTTCAATTATAGAAGGTAAACAAATTCAAACAAATGGCGGCAGAATGGAGCTTGAGAGAGCAGGCCAGGGTTGCCGCTGGCAACAGGGGAAGCAAAACTTTCTGCACACCCTGGCCGGGCCCACCCGCTTAAGGCAACAAAGTTTCAATTATAACCTCAACATAAATGGCTGTGGGCCTTGGAGGGAGCCCCAAGGTGGCTCTGCTCCAGGCTACAAAGTTTCAATTGTAGAAGGAAAATAAATTCCAGATACCAGGGCTTCCGCTTGGGTTGCCAGGGGGCGTGGCCCGCCTGCAAACCACCACAGGCCCCTCACTCAGGCTGCCCCACGCCCCAAGGGAACCCCCACCCTGATCAGAGACACCCTTCAGGGCAAACCAGCTGGCCCCCACCCCTGTACCAGGCCTCTATCCTATCTAATAAAAGAGTACTATGTAGATTGATCATCACTGCAACACACAATATAGCTGCCCCCATGTGGTCAAAGATCCTGCCCCCATGTGGACACAAGATGGCCACCACAAGATGGCCAGCAGGAGAGGGCAGTTGGGAGGCACCCGGCCTGCAAGGGAGGGCAGTTGAGAGGGACCAAGCCTGCAAAGGAGGACAGTTGGAGGTGATCAACCCTGCAGGAGAGGGCAGTTAGGGGTGACTAGGCCAGCAGAGGAGGGAAGTTGGGGGCAAACAGGCTGGCAGCAGAGTGGTTAGGGGGTGATCAGGCTGGCAGGCAGAAGCGGTTAGGGGCAATCAGGAAGGCAGGCAGGCAAGCAGTTGGGAACCAGCAGTCCTGGATTGTGAGAGGGATGTCCGACTGCCCATTTAGGGATCCAACTGCCCACCGGGATCGGGCCTAAACGGGCAGTGGAACATCCCTCAAGGGGTCCCATATTGGAGAGGGTACAGGCTGGGCTGAGGGACAACCCCCCTCTATGCACGAATTTCGTGCACCGGGCCTCTAGTATCCAATAAAATTCAAAGTGATTCCGCTTTATTTTAGCAGTAAATATTTCTTTAGCTGGAATTACTCATTCCTCTAAACAGCCCAAGTAAATTCTAAAATATAGGGTTTCATTCTCAGTTGATTAGAGGTACATGAATAACTTTAAAGGAGTTTGATTGGTTAATATAAGAAAAGACCATTACTAATGGTAGCATTTTTAATAAATGCTTACTAGACAAAAGGAATAATCTCTAGTAAGAATAGCATAGGATGGTTGGTATTAGATTCGATTTATTCTTGTGAAGAAACACACTTTCCCCTGTAAAATACAACTTGAAAACAATCATCAGAAGACCTGTCACAGACAGTAATCTAGAGAAGAGAAAATTGTCATTTCACTAACCATATTTGCCTGGCTTCAATTCAGTATTATCTAATTTAAAATGTAATTAACTGACAGCAAATAGCTATATAATTAACCAAAATAACTCATTATAGTAGCTTAAATCTGTACTTGATGATTATCTAGAGATAATCTTAAAGAAAGGAAAAATAAAATGTATTTTGCAGAAAGGATCGAAGACTGTGAGAAAATAATTGGTTGTTTCTATATATAGAGCAGAAAAAAAAAAAAGATTAACGGGAACAAGTCCAGGGATAAAAATGTTCTAGTACACCAGCATAAGCAAAAGGCATTCAAATAAGCTGAAATGTTAAAGTATATTCATAGACCAATTATCAGCATTAGCAAAGGTAACGAAATATAATGCTCACAACATGTGAAATTAACCCATTTAATCCCAATATATCCATTTTGGAAACAAAAGTTATGAGCTTTTAAAATAAATATATGAAAAAGAAAATTTTAAATAATTTTGGAAAATTGTATTTCATATTATTAATAGGAGAAGTTACATAAAAACTCTATTTCAAAGAAACAGATTCTGATTTTATGCACAGATGCTCTGAAAAATCAATAGTCACAAACTGTCATTTGCCTAAATTGGACCTTTCTTTTATATATTTAAACTACACTTTTCTTTAAAATTAACTAAAAACCAACTAGTTTTTGTCCTCTAGAATAGAAGACTCAATAAATGAATAAATACATGGAAGGATGTAAGAATGGATGGATGCAAGGATGGCTGGATAGATGAAGGTTAATAAATCTTCAAGTTCATTTAGGAATTAAATATAGAAGGAGCCACTAAAAATTAAATTTTTAAAAATGTAATGAAAAAAAAAATGAGTAATAATAAAAATAAAATTCTTTCTCTAACAATAATCCCTAAATAAGAACCAAAATATACTTTGAAACACAGATGGTACAGGGCAAATGGTAAAGGAAGCAAATAAATAGGGAGGGATGTGACAAAAATTTGATTTAAGGGGAAAGTAAAGATCTATTTCTTTTTTATTTAAGTTCATTCAAACTAATTAAGAGTTAGGGCTTCTGATGCAATGACTGATGAACACATTTGAAATAGGATATGTGAGTAATGAGACAGTTCTGACAGTCCAAGGTGACGGCTGAATACAACCAAAATGCCAAAGGAAAAAGATCAAATTCCTTGCATCTCTAAATACTGAAGAGGCTGCATGCTTTCTTCTCAGCATGAGCATGTTTAGATTGTCTGGGAATTTGTTTCACAGAAAGAAATGTTACCCTGTGTTCTCAGCTGGCATCACAGGAGGGAGAATCTCTTACATAGAGCCAATTCTAATTTCCTAAATCTCAAGGCAAAGAGCCTTAATTATTCCTGTAAATTAACTATTTTAGGGAAAATATCATGCCATAGTGTGTGGCACAGCGACTAGAAGCTGGGAAGAGTTAATGGGCAGCTGGTCTGGTAGCAATGAAAGAGGAAAGCCTTTGACTCCCAGTCCTTAGACTTTACCCAGCTCATTCTTAGATCCTGTTTTTTAAAAACATCAGAGAAGCACTGGAGCTATGCAGTATATGTGGGGAAATAGCTATGATGCAAGGGTTGTTGTTGTTGTTGTTTTTTAATTCAGAGTAAAAAAAAAAAGCATATATATTATGATTACAAGCATGCAACAAATGTGAGAAAAAACTTTAAGGAAATTTAGAAAATTGGTTAACAGATGGGTTGGATTAGTAGGATTATGTGTTGTTGTTTTTTCTTTTTAGTACTTACCAAACATTTTTAAAATAATATAAAGTAATTACTACATTTTTTAAATTGCATGTAAAAATTTTTAGATTTAAGATCATTTAGATTGGGGGAGACTGTTTGAGGTTCATTAAAAATATACCAGTGTGTACTTGAATTCTCCCCAAAGAACTGACATTTATAAACAGACAAAACTAACTAGTAGATACATTTTCTATCATCTATTGATGGATCTTGAATTTCAACCTTTTGTTCACGTTGCCTATAATAAAAATTAGTCAGCAGAGTTGTAGTTGTTTTAGTTTTTGTTTTTCTCTTACTGTGAAGCTATATATGCTAGACAAACTGGTAGACATTATAATTTCTTTTGCATATGGAAATATTAGTGAGAATAAAGTTCATAAAATAACAGCAAGCAATATGCTAGCCTTTGCAGCACTAGCGAGTAGACAGTAGCAAAGCCTCTTTCACAGACTTTCTACCTATAACCTTCCATATCTGGAGACAGGTCTAAATGTGAAGGCAACTGTGTCCATCACTCACCCATGCCTATGCAGTTGTGATTAATCATTTTCACATCTCTATTTATTCACCTGATGGCCTGCATATGTGCTGTGTTTGTGCTTATTTTGAGGAATGGGGTAAAATATTATTAACTTTTTAAATATAGAATAAGGTTTTAAAAAGTCAACAAAAGTATTGTAAGTTGTAGGAGACAGAGTATATTTATTGACAGTGCTGTTATGATTTTGTAAATGAACTTCTGAATAGTCTTTTAGATAATAATCTATAAACAATAGAAGCACCCAATGATATAGTACAGTTATTCGGTGCAAAAAGGAGTTGGAGAAAAGTAAGATGTAGTCTGGAAAACATGGATGCTATAAGAGATAGAAAATGAAGCTGGAAGGAAGTTAAATTCACGCATGAATGAAAGTCCTTGTGCAGAGTAATGACAGAGGAAGACAATAACAGCAAAGGGAGACCTATCTGAAAGTGTGTTGGGCTTTGTCATTAATGCCAAGCATTTATACTGACAGTAGTATTGGAGACATAACATGAAATGAGGATGAGAAGAGAAAGCATTCTTAAGGATAAAAATTAGTTTAATTGTAGTCACACAAATCTTTTCAGTTTTGAAGAAACTTCCAGAGAAGTTTTCTTGTTTTGAAAAGGGCTGGAGCTTGATGCTGAGATTTGGCAATCAATCAATCAAGCAATCAATAAAGAAATATTAGTATTTAGGAGCAAATGATTTGTATATGAAGATTTAAAACAGAAATCTATAATAATAAAAGCATAATATGCTAATTAGACTGGACATCCAAATGGCCTTCCAGACATCATTCCGGACGTCCTTCCAGATGAAGCCGCGGCAGTGGAGGCCAGGGCAGAGGTGGTTAGGGGTGATCAGGCAGGCAGGAGAGTGGTTAGGGGTAATCAGGCAGGCAGGTGAGAGGTTAGGAGCCAGTGGGCCTGGATTGTGAGAGGGATGTCCAGGGTTCCAGGATTGCAAGAGGGTGCAGGCTGGGCTGAGGGGTCCCTCCTCCCCCTGTGCACGAATTTCATGCACCGGGCCTCTAGTACAGAATAATAGCTTCTACAAAGTAAGCAACATTTGTGAACTGAAGACTAAGAAATGAAGTTTGGGGACTTCCCATGGTTGAGAGCCTGAAGGAAAAGGAGGAGTTGGCGATAGTGGGGAAGAAGCAGCAGAAGAGAAATGGAAACCACTCCATATCGCTGAGAAGAAGGTTCAAGAGGAGTTTGGGAAGGACTGAAGTTGTCCAAACAAGAAATATCACTGAGATGTCAAAGGAAGAAGAGGACTGAGGAGAAGCTTTCAAATCTGATTAGAAGAGCATAATAATGCCATTGGAGTGGGGGTGGGGACTGGATCTAATTCAATGACAGAGGCAGAAGCAGAGGAGAGGGTGGTCAGAAACTGGATTTGGGCTGCTAAGAGAATAATGCAGGTCAATGGCTAAAAAGCATAACAGAGTTAGCAAAGAGTGTTTGTTTTTATTTAGATGGAGAAATTGGATTTTTAATACATAAACACTGAGAAGAGAAAACAACAGAGAAAGATTGATGGTTATAAAGAGAGGAAGGAAAGCCTGAGCATAATGTCCTCTGAGATGGAGATGAATAGGATCAGTAGAAAGAGCATGATCACAAGGTTTGCTTCCGAGGGGAGAGGGCATAGAACACAGAATGAGAGGAAATAGAAGGAAGCTTAGAAAAGAACTATAGTTTTTTAACAAGGTCAGGATCAGTTATCCAATGTTAATGATGATTAAGGTAGGCCAGTTTTACATGTAACATGAAAGCAGATAAAACAGTGTGTCTACAGAAAAGGACACAAAACACTCTGTTGAGCAGCAGTAAGGAAGTTTGACTACATTGACTCTTCCAAGACCAAGTTTGTATCTTGTTTTCTCAAAGAAGAAAAGGGAAAGTAGGTTAGGGGACAGGTATATACAAATCCATAGGGTGTGAGAGGGCCTGCTTTTAGGGGAAGGTAGGAAACTCAGTGTGGCTGGAGCATGAAGTGTGTGTCAGAAAGTGATGTATTTAGGGAAGAAGTAAATGACAGCTTCCTTCGAAAGATTGTAGGCTAATGGCAGGAATAACTTTTGTTACCCTAGTAACAAAAGAGAGCTAGGTCACCTTAGATGTTCCAAGATACAGCCCCATATTCCTCACCAAGCCCTCCTCCTCTGCACATACTTGATGTGTGTGTTGACCAATAATTAAGTAAAATCAAATCTTGACACAGCTGGTTAAGCGTCAGAGCACTTTCAATTATGCAAACTTCTCTCTGCCAGTGTTTATTCATCCAATGTGAATTGAAGAGACAGTTAAGCATCTATATAATGAGTAAAAGAGTCAACCAAATTAAATCTGAGTCTTTATTTTTTAAACTAAGAGATGGCACTATTATAATTGTTAGAAGTGTTCTCCTTTATACCTCTTTTTAAATATACTAGTAGCCTGTTTGCACGAAGATTCGTGCAATAGACCTTCATTCACCTGGCTGCCTGCACCAATTTTCTGCCGGCACCGGGGACCCAGGCCTTGGCTGTGGCCAACGCCTTCTACCTTCTTTCAGGGACCCGGCTTGGCCCTGGGCGGTGGCCTTGGGCTCGGCTGCACCCAGCGTCCCTTCGACCCGATCGCAGGAGCGAGCTGAACCCCCTGTCGGCTCGCTCCTGCGATCGGAGCAGGCACCCAGCTGGCGCCCAAGGCCCGGAAAGCCCCGGGCGGCTTTCCGGGCCTTGGGCTCCGCCGCACCCCAGCCGGGTCCCTGCGATCTGAGCAGGCACCCGGCTGGCGATCGGAGCAGGCACCCAGCTGGCGCCCACGGCCCGGAAAGCCCCGGGCGGCTCTCCGGGCCTTGGGCTCCACCGCACCCCAGCGTCCCTGCAACGGTTTCCTGGTGGGCGTGGTTGATGGGCGTGGCTTGGTTCGTGGGCGTGGCTTGGGCGTAGCGAAGGTGCGGTCAATTTGCATATTTGTCTATTATAAGGTAAGATAATAAGGCATCGAAGAGTCTTTTTTCCAGGCAAAATTAGTGCGGCTTCTATTTATAAGATATTAAAGGTATTTTGTTTTCTGTGAATACATTTAAAATTACTGATAGTTGCCAGAAAATGTTTTATTAAGTCTTTTGCCAATTCGTGTTTATAGTCAACATTTCACTACATATTTACTTAAGTAGTTGGGACCATGCTATGTATCTGAGATAACAGTCAGAGAACACAGAAGCAATTCCAGGTCTCACTGAGCTTAAAATCAAATAATGAAAAAATAAACACATAGGTAAGAACCAAAGTGTTTTATAGAAAAGAAAAATATGATCCTATAAGAATGTAACACACACACACACAGAGACACACAAACACACACACACACACACACACACACACACACACACACACACACAAATATTAACCTGTATTGAAGATTGGTGGAAACTTCCCTGAAAAATGGACACATAAATTAAAATCTAAATATTGATATAGGCATTAACTAGAAGAAGGAGAGATAAAATAGGCTCTTACAAAGACTGCTAGGAATTTGCTACGAGAGTAGATTTCAGGTGTCCACACACACACACACGAAAAAATGGTAACCATGTGAGGAAATGGTATACTAAATAGCACTACTTAGTAACTATTTCATTATGCATCCTATATAATAAAAAGGTAATATGCAAATTGACCCTAATGGTGGAACGACCAGAACGACCGCTCAACCAGTAAATATGAGGCGCACTGACCACCTCTCGGTCCCTTTCCTTGGCTGTCAGGCTCCAATCGCCCGATGGTGAGTGGGAAACCAGGAGTGGGTGGTGGGGGATGTGGGCAGTGCCCTGCCGGTCACCCCACACACAGAGGGTGACCTGCAGCAGGGGCGGGGCTGGAGAGCAGGCAGGAATGGCTGACTTCTTGGTGGGTAAGGGCAGGGGGCGGGGCTGGCTATGGGCAGCCAGGGAAGATGGCCCTGATCTCAGGCCAGGCCTAGGGACCATACCCATGCACAAATTTTGTGTGCCGGGCCTCTAGTATGTACTAGTATATAAAATTATTACATTGTACCTCTTATATATACACAATTGTTATTAAAAATAAAGAACAAGTGGGAAGACCCTGTGGTGACAAGGAAGCCTAAAGCACCATTTACCTTTACACCTATCTTTTTTTATGCCCATGTCACTGGGGCCCAGGAGAATGTGGTAGAGCCCCATGGCCTTCTGAGAAGTGTTACAGATCAGAGAAAACAGGTACCCTATTTTCTAGCGTATAAGACAACTTTTTAACCCAGGAAAATCTTCTATACGCCCAGTCGTCTTATACGCCGGAAAATACGGTAAATAGGTTTCACATTAGAGAGGAGTCAGATGACTTGCTGCCAGTAGATCAAGGGAGATTTATATTTCCTTAGGGAATATCATAGCAACCCTCCACTAACTTTGTTCTCTTGATGTCTTCATTCTTAATAAAGTAATGAATCTAGCAAAGGTCTCCCAACAGTACATAGACAGCAGGAAATTTTCTTTGGGCGTTCCCAGAAAGGAGAAGGACAGATTGTCAGCCAGGGTCCACATAAAAAGCACTGGTTTTTAACATCTTTTAAAAATCCCTTGTCCTGGAGTAAATACGAATGAGGCGGTGTAAGGCTGTAAGAACACCTAATTTTCTCAGGTTTATGAATGAGGGCTCAGAGCAAGAGAAGTAATGAACAGCCCAAAGATGTATTCTAGGCCATTTTATGCCAGAAGGACTTGGGCACAAGGAGACATATCCTGTCCTTCAGAGAGTGACAGAGAAAGATATTTTCTGACTGTCTACTGAATTTATTTCATTTTCTTAATGTAGCATCACTCGGTATGTGTTTTCACATTTGTTTATGCTCATGTAACCAACTGTGCATTGCTACAAAAAGGAATTTGAGATCTAAAAAGGAAGCAACTTTTTTTTTTTTCCACCAAAATGTAAATTGCTGAACAAATCACTCTTCCCTGAAATATAACATCTTCTTTTAACATTTTGGAAAACCTTGTAATAGGTATCTCTCAAGCAGCTAAACAAAAGGGGTTCTGTTTACAGTTCAAACCACTTTAATGAGCAGAGCAGAGCAACAGAAGCGGCAATAATCGCCAGCCTTTCATCTCGGCCTGTTTTGATGGGTTTAAAAAATGGTAATTCGAAGGAGTCTTCAAAATCTCATCAAAGAAAATCAATCAGATGTGGTAGCCAAAATGGTATTAAGGAATCCGTTTGCATTTTTATTAAAGTTTACATAAAGCTATTCAGAATCCAAACTTATTGTTATCTAAATTCTAAGTCATACAAATGCTATCGGATGCAAGAATGTGCTTGCACACAGATGCACAGCCTAAAAGAGCCATATTCCCTCTGACAACTGGTCTTATGAATTCTTAAATGAATGCAAATAAGGATGTATGCTGATATATCTGTGGTCCAAAACCCCTTTTATATGGGTACCCCATAGATTTGAATGCTGTAGCAATCAATTAACCAGTAGACCCAGAGTAAAACATGATGCTATTTCTCAGAGTTTTCTTCTCGCTCACATATTTTTAGGCTATTATTTGGTAGTGGGAGATTTTCCTTCATTAATAGCTCACATTTAATTCGAATGCTCATTGCAGTAAAGATTCTCTTGCAGCAAGGCTGTTGAAAGGGGTATAGCGTGCATCAGGCCATGCTTGCTTCATTCCCTGTGAGCATCAAACAACTGTCATTCTGCTAAATGAGTTGTCATTAGCAGGCAGAGCCTTCTGGAGTCACACAGAAAGACATCTAACTGAAGTAATAACTATCGGAGAAGCCTTAGTAGAGTTAGCAGGCTTAGGGGTTCCCTTCCCCCACACCCCCTATCCAATGCTGTAAGCAGTCTTTCTAAAGTAGGAATATTTGGCTTGGGACTAGTGACCTAAAATTACCTCTGAAATCTGGCAGAGTCTTTCAGCTCTAGGATGAATGTTCTCTCCTCTCAGCCAGCATTATTGGCAAGCATCTCATGAATCGCCGAGTATGTTCCAGAGACGGGAATAATGATTAAGTTAGGGTGACTTGCAAATATAAATTAGTAATGGTTTCCTTTATTCAATTTAGACTTTCTGTGGGAAATTATGGCCTCAGCTTTCTTGGTCTTCCTCTATAGTTTCACTATGATGATTTCAATATTTCCCCCGAACTCAGGCCTTATCCTGCTAATGGATTTTCAACCCCCAGACAACTGTCACTGCCTTTCTGTCTTTCTTTCATATAAATGGTATGGTTTTATGTGCCCCATATTCCATTTCATCATGAAAAAAAATTTGTATTTTTGTGATTTATAGCTTTTCTATTGAATTTCTATTTGGGACTAAATGAAGAAATAGTCACACTTGTGAAGTAGTTGAACTTTTCTAGAGACAAAAAAGGTTATTGTTTCATTGATTCAGAACATTAACTAGATTCCTATGAGAGTAGTTGTTCCCAAAATGAAATTCCTCACTACTTAGGGGCTCACAAAGATATTAATGGAAATCTTCAAGTGACTTTAAATATTTAAAAACTTAAAGTAGTAATCATGTATTTGCCCATAATGAGACTGTGTGGGCTAACTAAAATGTCAAGTTTCTTTGCTTTGGCTAGAATTCTATTATATCTTTAGCATTCTCAAGGTGATCCCAGCAATTTCATCATTTCTCCACTTTGTGAATACATTACAGCAATAATATCTTCTGATATGCTGTATATTGTAACTGAAAATATATCCTTACATGACCTTAATTAAATTTTGAATACTTGACTATAGCAGTCAGCTAAATTCTCACACATGCCCCAATAAATTATAAACTTCATTGCATAGCATATTCAGGATAATAACATTAATCTGAAATATAGAAACATTTGTGGAAAAAAAACAACTTGTAGTTTCTTTAAAAGAGACACCAACTGGTTAATAAAGAACAGGCAGGCCCTAGCCAGTTTGGCTAAGTGGATAGAGCATTGGCCTGGAGACTGAAGGGTCCCAGGTTTGATTCTGGCCAAGGGCACATGCCTGGGCTGTGAGCTCGATTCCCAGTAGTAGGGGGTGTGCAGGAGGCAGCCGATCAATGATTCTCTCTCATCATTAATGTTTCTATCTCTCTCTCCCTCTCCCTTTCTCTCTGAAATCAATAAAAATAACAGGCAGCAGCAGCACTGCCTAAAGATGAAGAGGAGGTGGGCATTCACTCAGGCACTCCTACCAGCCCATTCATCAGCACACAATATTCACCATCTTCGTAAGATGCAATGAAAATATACATTCAGGCAAACAGTAGTCACTGTGTCACATACTTCTATGAATGTTTATCTCTGACTGATGATAAGTCCTTGTTGGCATTTATATTTTTAAAAGAAAAGTGAGCAAATAAATTATACCAAATAAATTTAACTTGTTGAACAAAATTATAAAATTCATTGACAAGATTGAGAATAACAAAAGGGGTCTTGAAAAGTGGACATTGGTAAAATCAGCATTCTAATCTATTCCTTAATGGTCATTTTTATCTTTTCTATAAAAGATAAGAGATATAATTGCCACATAACATTACATTGGTTTTAGGTGTACAACATAATGATTTACATATGTATATATGGTGAAATGATTACTGCATTAAGTTTGCTTAACATCCATCCATCACCACACATAGTTACAATTTCTTTTTCTTCTGATGAGAACATTTAAGATCTACTCTATTAACAACTTTCAAATGTACAATACAATATTGTTAATTAGTCACCATGCTGTACATTACATCCCCAAGAACCTGTCTTATAACTAGGATGTTGTACCTTTGATCACCATGAAATGGGTGAGGGTAGTAAATGATTATTTTTATCTTTAATTTTTGTTCTTGATAAGATAAATAAAATACAAAAAAACTCCAAAGATAAATGTAACAACCTTACACACAAAATCTCTCTGGGTGAATATATCTTCATATTTTGTCATATTTTTGTTTAATTTATCCTATATAATAAAAGCCTAATATGCTAAGTGTCCAGGCATCTGGTCGGCCATTCAACCAATCAAAGAATAATATGCTAATGATATGCTAAGGCCACTCAACTGCTCACTATGATGTGCACTGACCACCATGGGGCAGACACTCCGACTGGTAGGTTAACTTACTGCTAGGGTTCAGCAGATCAGGACTGAGTGAGAGAAGCCAAACATGCCCTGGAGCCCTCCTGCGGTCCCTCCCTGGCTGGCCAAACTCTCATATCCCTCCCCGGCCCCAATGTGCACCAGTGGGATCCCTTGGTCTGACCTGCACCCTCTCACAATTCGGGACCCCTCAGGGGATGTTGGAGAGCTGGTTTCAGCCCAATCCCACAGCCCAGGCCGAAGGACCCCACTGGTGCACCAATTCATGCACCGGGCCTCTACTTTTATAATAGAAACAAAGCCAATTTTGATCTCTTCCTCAATCCCAATCCCCACATTCCCTTTCCAAACTCAACTATTGACATGAATTTAATCTATATTTTCCTAACCCATGTGTTAATTCTTTTATTAAATATAAGCATGTTTCCATAAATAATATATATTATTGTTTTGTGTGAATGTTTTAAATTTATACAAATACTATCATACTCTAGACATCACTTGGTATCTTGCTTTTTTAAAAATTCAACATTGTGCCCTAACTGGTTTGGCTCAGTGGATAGAGCATTGGCCTGCAGATGAGGGGCCCCAGGTTTGATTCTGGTCAAGAGCATGTACCTTGCTTGCAGGCACATCCCCAGTGGAAGGTGTGCAGGAAGCAGCTGATCGATGTTTCTCTCTCATTGATGTTTCTAGCTCTCTATCCCTCTCCCTTCCTCTCTGTAAAAAAATCAATAAAATATATTTTAAAAAATAAAAATAAAAATTCAGCATTGTTTTTTTAAATTATTTAGGTTTCGTTTTATTTTACTATTGAATCGTTTTCTGTTATATAACTATACCACAATTTAATTTTTAATGTCCTTACTAGCAGACATTAAGGTTATTTCCTATTTTTGTGTGATTACAAACAGTACTAAACATAAGTCATGTAAGTCTCCTGACATATGTATAGGAGGCAAGATTCTTAGGTTTAAAAAAACACACAAAGAAACCCCTCAAAAAACAAAACAAACAAATTGAACAAATTTAAGGCTTTAAAATGGTTCTATGGTAAGAGCATAAAGAGCACTCACTGAAACAAGCATTGGAGAGGAACAACAGAGCTTCTTTTGATATCAGAACACTGTTGTTGATAAGGAGGTTTCATATGTTGTAAATGGCAACTTTACAAAATATATTTAAACAGTGCTAAGAAAAAGATTACATTTAATTCTGTTTGCAGAATGACACCACTTCCCTTGAAAGAAAACTCTTCAAAGCAAATAAAGGGATTGCAGATATCATCATTTTCTCACAAGGTAAGTGTCCTCACACCTAGATCCCTCCTTCTGGGTCTTTGAGCTCTGCCGTTCTAACATCAATTCCCCAGCAAGGCTCCTCCACTGTAGACAAACCTCCCTGCTTACCCCACTACAGACAAAACTTCTATGCTGTCTCTCCCAGGCCTTTGTTCCTGCTGCACCCAGCCTGGAGAGACCTGATCTGGTTCATGGTACTCTTTCTCTCCTCTTGATCCTTGTAATTCTTAGTAGGAGCCCCTCCCTCAATCACTGACATTCTTGCTGCCAATGACATGTGTTTTTATATAATGCAAATCAGGTCTTTAAGATCTCAGACAAGCAATGTTCAGATTCTGCCGCCTTCATGTTCCAAGGTTTCTGTAACAATGACAGAACAATCTAGAAATAGTTCGCTTAGTCTCTGTTCTTAGAGGTGGAACTTTTCTTTCAAGGTGAGTGAGTCATAGACATAGTGCCCATGTTAATGAGACTCATAATAAAACATTTATGAACTGTTTACTATGGTCCAGGGTCTATGCTAAACATTTGATATGTATTAATTTATATAAACCTTATAATGACGCTGAAGAAGTGGAAGGCACAGAGAGATTAAATAAGTTGATGTAGGTCACTCGGCTGGTAGGCAGTTGAGTCAGGTTTCAAACCCATGCTTGTCTCATACCAAAGCCTGATCACATTAAATTGCCTTCCATGTTAGTAACTAGAAGAATATGTTCCTTTGTCTATACTATAGGAAGCTAATAAAAATCACCCAGTCCACGGAATGACTATTTGCTTCTCATTTGCCCATCCCAAATGGTTTATCCTTACCTCTCTGTTCTTTTTACTTTATGCATCCCTCCTGAGGAAACACAGCCAGACTCATGGCAACAAGTAATACCTATTATGACTATGATATTCATGTCTTATCATTAGCCTAGCACCACAGATCTATAAAAGCATGGTCATTATCTATTAATTCCTTATTTCAATACAGGAACTGTGCTTAAATCATTACAAATGCTGTTTAATATATTCCTCCAAACTTATGACATAGATATATAATTATTTTTTTAGAGAAATTAAATACTTAGACAAATTAAGTCAATTGCCCAAGGCCACACAAATATCGACAAAAGTCTGGGATTTAAATCCAGGTTACCTGATTCTAACATCCATGATTTTAAACAATATATTATATTGCTTTATTTTCAAGTGTTAATTACTTTCAAGCATCTTAATTGCAATCCATATAAGATATAATTCATCAAGATCCAAACTGAATTCATGGATTAAAAAGAAATGTCTTTCTAAAAGGTATGCTTTCCGCCCAGAAAACTATATCTCTTACTGTTCTATTTGTTGAAAATTGTTTATCTGCACATCTCTTCATGAAGCTTCTGTGGAAGAAGAACCTTCAGGATAAAACAAAATATGTTGAAGGACAGACTCTATCTGCTTTGGTCAATGGTTCAAAGCTAAAATATTCAGCCTGACGTTTTTGTTTAGTTTTGTTTTGTTTTACTTTGCTTTTGGTTACTGCGCTAGTGGGCTCCTTGCACCAGGAAATGGTGAATTTGTGGCTGGATGTCTTTTCTCTAAGGAACTAGAGGGGACAAACATATGGATAAGAGATGCTTAACCAGGTTATCAGACAAATAGATCAAACATTGAAATGTCTAAAGACCAAAAGCAAAATATCTGAAAGAGATGATGGCTAAGGACATGGATCTACAATCAGATGGTTTGTGTTCTGCACCCACCTTGCAACTTGGTCATGGAAAAAGCATTTAACAAGCCAGCCATGTATTTTTCATACATAAAGTAGAAACAATAGTAGCGTCTACCTGTTGAGATTCTTTGTGAGTGGCAATAAGATAGTCTGCATGTAGTTTAGTGCCTTACACACAGGAAATATTGTTCATCGCTTCACATGCTTTACTGTGAGAGCACAGGCCAGACACTCAAGGTTGCAGTATAGTGTATTGTTGTGTATTCTACCAGGCATGCCGATCTGGTTTCCATTCAGACACCAGTATATTTTCCTAATCTCACCTCAAAAGAGGAAGCATGCTGGTGAGCCTTGCCTGTTTAAAAAAGGAGCACCACCTGGAATTCCTACACACATGGCCAGGTGCTGTAACATCTACCAGTTTGTGAAGAATCGAGAGAAATTGGATTTAACTCTACCTTGTGTCAGTCTCATATCTGACTTCATCAAACTGCCTGAATACATAAATGGTATGAAGATTGAAAGCCAAGCCCAGGGGAACCTGGAACAGTATTTTGTATTTTTACCTAGAATATTTAGTGCTTTGAGAAAATTGAATGAGACAAATCCTACCTAGCTGTTTTACACTGTGTTTTAGGTAACCCACATTATGAAAAGTAATTAGAAGCTTAGGAGAGATGCATTATCACATTCAAATTCTAATTTAGCAGGGCGTGGTAGCACAGCAATTCAAATTCACCTACAATAATAATATATCACATTTGTATGGAGTTTTTTTGTACACCAGCTAATTTGATCCTTATAAAAATACTGTTGGTTAAAGAAGCTATCATTTCCTATCACCATTATATATGTACTAAAAATAGTCACTTTTAGAAGGTTAGTATAACTTTACTGATTTTGCAGTTAGTTTGTCACAAACAGTCCTCACCCCAAAGCTGCTTCATCTAAAAGACTATGACTTTCTCCCAGGACATGTTTATGTTCTGACAAAATCCCAGTTTATAGATCTATCCATTTACTGTATAACAGTGATGACAATGTGCAGTCATGCAAATCCTAGTGCTGCTTATTATGGAGAGTCAGAAGCTATCTTTCCATAGTGCTTACCCTCTATAGCCCCAGAGCATCTTTAGTCATGAGCTTCATTATGACAATGTGGTCTTCTAGGAATGGCAGGCAAAAGGGAAGAAAAAGCAAGAAAGGAGGAAGGAGTGACCTTTAACTCAGGGAAAATTTTTCTAACAATCTCCCCTTCACCTTTGTGTGCCACTCAATCCCACTTTGTACATATTTTCCCCACAGAGGCCCTCATGCTGGCAGCATCATGGACTTTTTCCTAGACCTGACCCTCATTTAGCTGAAGTATAAGATGTTTATGAGGAAACACCACTCATAATTCTGTTAAAATAGCTGACAAGGGACCATTTGGCTGAATTGTTCACTGTGCTCTCAGCAACAGGATTATCTTGCCTCTGGAGCCCACAGACAGATCTCTCTCACATGCAACATCCCCTCGTGAATGCAACTACAGCCTTGTCCCTCTTCCTTCTCATGTGAGGAGGCTCCTCACAGCCTTGAGTTCATTCAGTGCTTGACCTACACCTTACAGATCAGTGAAGCTACCTCACATCCTGATTGGATCCAAGTTCATGGCCACCTGCACGTAATCATCATGTGAACTCAGTGTTCTTTCATACATTTTGAGCAAAAGTAAAACACAACTTTGTACTTAGTAAAAATAATGCAAAGCTTCCTCAAATTTAATAAACGCAAATCTTTCTCCATCTAATAAGCCTATACTTGAGAGGAAAAATATATTCATCCAAAGGGATGTTTATTTTAAAATCACTTAATCCATATGTAAAATTACTCCTTCCCACACACACTCTAGAAAAAGCCACCTATGATTAATGTTATCAACATAATTTTGAATTTAAGTTTGCAAATCTACTCTTTTACACAAAACTCACAGCCCCATTCTGACAAGCTTGGAAATATTTCTTCTATCAAATAGATTAATCATGTTTACATGAGGAAAGAGAAAACAAGATTAGAATGATGTTTTTCCCTCTACTTAAAGACTCACTTCATATAATTGCCTGTGATTATCTCCTTTTATGGGTCAGTGAAATTCTAAAAGATTTCAGCTGACTCAAACAAAAAATGTATTAGGGTTCAATTAAGCTGTGTTAAAATTAATACTTTAAAAAATTTTTATTCTGTGTGATGAGATACCAGTGAATAACCATATAGGCTTTGGAGGAAGGTTTCCCATTTCTGATAGTCTTCTTGTTGTTACTATTGCTTTTATTTTGTAAGCATGAAAGTAAATGGAAGGGGAAAGTAAATGAAGGGTAAAGTGTTGAGGCAGACAGTCATTCCCCTGTTGTATAGCTTTGCTTCCTTTGTCATACATTAATTGACCATATACATATAAGTGAGAGTTTATTTCTGGAATTTCTATTCTGTTCCACTGATCTATGTGTCTCTTTTTATGCCAGTACCATACTTCTTTTTATTATTATAGCTTTGTAGTATAATTTGAAATCATGAAGCATGATACCTCCAACTTTGTTCTTCTTTCTCAAGATTATTTTGGCTATTCATGGTCTTTTGTAATTCCATGTAAAAGTAGGACTTTTTGTTATTTTGTTCTAGCTCTGAAAAAAATGCCATTGATATTTCTATAGGAATTGCACTGAATCTGAAGATTGTTCTTTTACAAGTGGTGGGGTTTCCACCCCACATGTAAGACAAGTGTCACCACAGGGCATCAACCTCTGACTGTGTTCATGGCCTCTGCCTTTAGGAAAGGAGTGCTGGCCCATCACACAAAACTGCACATGTGTAGCACTCTTACATACAAATCTCTTTTACATATATAAAATCCATCCCAAACCCTATAAGCTAGATATTTAAAAAATTAAAAGCCTATTACTTTATGGCAGAGAAAGTGAACTCAGGAAGGAGATGTATCAGGTCAGATTGCACATTAGTGGTGAAAATGAGATTTGACACCAGACAATGACTTAAGGAAAGGTCATCTTGCTAAGGTCCTGCCCTCTGTTTAGAGCAGTGGTATGCCTGAGTGTAGTCTACAGTAACACCATGTGTACGCACATGTCATTACATTACATGTGAAGTAGTAGGTCATCAGGTCTTTCATGTAGAGAAAAACAAAGAAACACACACACACACACACACACACACACACACACACACACACACCCCATTTGGGTAGAAGGAAAGAAATGATTGTCCCTTTAATGGCACAAGGCATGCATGCATACACTCCACTATCACAGGATTCACTTTCTAATAAGCAGTTTTCTTACAAATTGTTATTTGTATTATTATGAAATGTTTTCATTGAATTTTTACCACAGTACAAGTACAGTCCTTTAAGCAAAGTTAATGCCAAGGAACCACCATCAACAAGTTTAGATCCCCCCATCTATATACTACCTATCTGTTAACTCTGTCAATCCAATTAAAGAATGCATTAAATAGAACTGAATTAAATGCAACAAGAAAGAGGAAGAAGCTCTTTACATTTCTTATATTGTTACATAATTTTCATTGTTTCTTCAGGGGAAAAGGATTAATAGTGTTTGTTTAATATTTTCTAACACAAAGGAAACTTCAGCACATAATACCTGGTTCAATCTTCCCACAAGCCAATAAAATTAAGATAGTTTTATTATCCTTGTTTCCCAGATAAAGGTACCTGAAGCTCACAGATGCTAAATAACTTGACCTAGTCCTCATACCCTCAGGTCTCACTGAAACCCAACAGTCTTCAGCTAGCATGACTTTGCTTTTACCACACCACATGCCAGGAGCATCCCAGAGGGAGTAAGACTCTGGAAGGGGGACTTGACTCTTGCAAATCTGGAGCCAAGGTGGAAACTAGATTCCTGAGTTCTCATTTTCATTGTTGAGTCACCTTTGTCCATCCCAGCCTGGTCATGAAACCAGGCTTTCAATCTTCATACCATTTATGTATTCAGGCAGTTTGATGAAGTAAGATACGAGACTGACACAAGGTAGAGTTAAATCCAATTTCTCTCGATTCTTCACAAACTGGTAGATGTTACAGCACCTGGCCAAGAGTGTAGGAATTCCAGGTGGTGCTCCTTTTTTAAACAGGCAAGGCTCACCAGCATGCTTCCTCTTTTGAGGTGAGATTGGGAAAATATACTGGTGTCTGATCCCTGCAGGCCAAAGGTCACTTAGGCTTATATATATATAGATTTATGCCTTCAAATATTTAATTGGCAACTACTATATTCATTTTGAGTTCTTTGCTAGACCCTGGGAATATCAGGAGAAATATATCTGATTTCTAAAAATGATTCATCTCACTATACTCTATGTTGATTAAATCTGACTCAAAATTTGCATTTGGTTTGGAGTATCAAATTCTGATAAATCAGAGAGGGACCTGGGAAAGTCATGAAAATAGTATCACAGGAAGAGAAATATAGGATTAAGAATCATCATCTTGGAAATTCTTTAGGCGCTTGCTCTCCTCAAACATTTAAAGAGCTGACATGTCAAAGAGAGTGTAGATGTGTTCTGGGGAGCTCCAGAGGACAGAATTACAGGCATTCTAGTAAGAGACAGCTTGACCTAATAAAAATAAGGAGAGAATGGGCTGCCTTAGAAAAGTGTGAGCTTTCTGACACTGGAGATAATTAAATAAAGGCTGAATAACCAAGTTGTTAGAGATATCTTAATGGGGCTTTCAGCTCTTGTATAAAGTTATATTAAATCTATACATCTGAGGTGGAGACGGTGGTTTAAGAAGAATCAATTTCATTAATTCTTTTTATATCAAAAAGTCATAAAATTAGCATTTCATAACTTTAAAATCATATTGTATTATCTGTTTGGAGAATTTTTTTTAAATGATAAGGTCATGAAACAATGGCCAATGACAAGCAATAAATATGTCCCCTTTTGGGGATTAAGGTGGAGTACGTGACCATAATTCCTTAAACTCCTGGTGGAGTCTAGGTCTCAGAAATTTCTGTAGAAGTCTATTTCTTCTACTTGTACCACAAGTTACAGTCTGAAAAAATAGTAAGGGTAACAATGGTAAGTCCCCACGTGCAGCCCTGGGTCTCCTTACACATTAGGTACCAAATGGTCATTGGAGCTACATTGCCTTTTACGACAGAAATAGCTCATTAACATTGGTTGGTCATAAAATATATGGTTTTAATACCTTATGTCTGAGTATGCATCATTTGTATGAATGTTACCTATTTTTATTGAATGTCTGGGCAGGTAGTAATTATTTTGGTCTTGGGTATTACAAGGCAGCTTTATGCAGGCTATCACATTGCTTTCCAAATTGGTTCAAGTGGCAGTTGTTTCAGAATTAACTGGATCAATGGAGTCTAAAGAATCTAAGTTGAATCAGAATCAGATTCCTCTGCTGGATAATCTTGATCCTCTTTAGAATCCTCCAAAAAATGTTTACTACTCCTGTTTTTTCTTCTTATAAGAGATGGTTCTTGAATACTAACGTCTTTTTACTGTTATTTTTTTGGTGGTGATAATGTCAGATATTACTGTAGTTTAGAACCCTAACATTTGAATAATGTGATATGAAGTATAAAAACAGACAAGTTCAAAACAGAAGCATGTGAAAATATTGAGAATGTGATAAAGAAGGCACCACAATATGTGGTACTGGGAAAACCGGCTAACTGCTTGGGGGGAAAGTTAGATTCCTACTTTTTTCCATTATAATTTTCATCAAGATTCAAAGATCAATATATAAAGAGAATACAGCACACTCACAATAGGAGAAAACAAATGTTTATTTTAAATGACATTGTGGTGGAGAAGGCTTTTCTAGTCATGACAACAAAGCAGAAACCAAAAGTAAAAGATTGACCAATGGAATTACCTACAAATGAGAATGTTCCATATAACAACAAAGGGAATAACCAATTAAATGCAAACACAAACTGGGAAACATATATGATGTGAATACATAAATAGTTCTTAAAGTGAATATGAAAGAGAAAAAAAAGTGTCCCCCAAATGAGCTTAGGACATAAAGAAGTAATCAGTAAATAAGTAACCAGTAAAGAAGAAATAAAAATATCTAGTAAATATTTTAAATGCTCACAGCCATTAATAAACAAAGAAATTAAGATTATAAACACAAGAAAATGCAATGTTTATCTATTAAATGGAGGAAAAATTTTCTTCACCGCTAATGACCTAGTGGTGAAGAAATAGGAACTTTCATACTCTGCTGATGGGAGGATAAACTTTTAAGGAATTGATCATTAAACAATTAATTTCTATGTTTTGAAACCTTTCTAGTATGCACATTGCAAAATATATTGAATCAATTAATATGTGTATATCTTTTGAAATAGAAATTCTCTTTCTAGGAATTTATTGTAAAGAAAAAGATTAGATGTATGTAAAAACATAAAGTGAAAAACATTCATTAAGGATTACAATATAGGGGTGCATTATTTTTGTGGAGAAATATTTATGTGATTTCCAATCATTTTCTATTTTAAAGAATGCTGTAATAAATTTGCTTCTACATATAGTGATTTATTTACTTACAGAGAACTTCCTCAAGTGAGATTATCTCATGCCTTGACCTTCTTTATATATAGATTTGTTATTTGCCTTGCACAAATTCCAGATGTTCTCTCCTTTGATTTGTCGTTAAGGATTTCCATCTATCTATCTATCTATCTATCTATCTATCTATCCATCCAACCATCTAAAACAGCCTAATCTTGTATTAACGGTGAAATGAGTGTGCTAACTGGGCCCATCCTCAGCCACACCTGTCCGATGGAGAGCCAACAGAATGGTATTCGAACCAACAAACCAGTTCAAAGACATGCAACATGTAAGAGGAACATCTCTACTATTATGTCTGTCATGTTAAGAACACAGGTCTATTCCTCCACCTAAATAACAAGCAATTAGAGCCTTCCAAATGAGCTGTTGAAATTCCTTATGTTGAGATGCCATCTAAGATTTTCAA
This sequence comes from Eptesicus fuscus, assembly GCF_027574615.1. Classification (NCBI taxonomy): domain Eukaryota; kingdom Metazoa; phylum Chordata; class Mammalia; order Chiroptera; family Vespertilionidae; genus Eptesicus; species Eptesicus fuscus. The sequence goes on from NC_072475.1 coordinate 37,772,525, forward strand.
AGGTTAAGTATCAGTTTTTCATGCTTTGCCTTCAGATATAAATCTAAGCCACCAATAATTTTCAGTTATCACTATGGAGGAACTTGTGGGATTTGAGGTGACGAGAAGCTTACCTTTCCACACTATGCATAAAACATTTTAGTGCCTAAGGTTTAGATTAATCACTGCCATGTTTTCCTCACCTCTAACCTCTGCTTTACTTCACCTGGATCTACTTGTACACTGGTATTGAGAACTTATATCTGTAGCACCTTTCTCTGTTCTAATTTAATCTTCTTTTTTTATCATCTAACTTAATCTTCTCTTTTATCATCTTTGTTAAATCCCAAAATTCCTTAACCACCATGTGCATTCTTTGATGATAGAGTTCTATCTCTTAGTGCTACCTTACTTGCTGGCCAAAGAATGCTTCTCCTGTATCCTACCACTTTGAGAGTTTTTAGGAAAGCCAGGCTTAGGGGTAAGGAGATGCCTAAGATATACAAGCATCTCAAGTGTCCTGATGTAGTGAGTGAATCTCACCCTGGGAAAACTAAGTGTGAAGACTTACATGGAACTTCTCTAGGACGTCTTCTTTAAAAGAGAAGTCAGGATAAAAGAAACAAGTGAGACCCAAACACATCTGAATCTCAAAACGCAGCAGCTGGCCACTTCACTCCTTCAAATTCATCCAGTTGAAACTCTCCTCTAAGTGTCTCTTTCTCTGAATCCCTTATTCTACTGTTCCCCTAAAGAAAAAGCTTTCTCACATTTGTCAGGTAAGGTCAGCCCCTGCACAGAGCCCGGCATGTAGTATTCACTCAATAGTGTTTGATGAATGAATTAATGTGAAAGGATAAGCTCAGTTTCCTGTTTTCTTTTTGGTCTTCATGAGAGAGAATAAGACTCCAATTTTGTAAAGACAGTTCATGATAGGTTTTGTACATCTAGTAAGAAGCTCATTTGTATCTGGGACCCAGCTTCCTTTGCCTGCAGCTGAAAGGAGACAGAGCAAGACCCATGTGTCTAAATTTACATTAGACCCGATGGGTAGTCTCAAAGACCATAACACACACAGACCAGATCTAGGAGGAGATGATAATCAACAAAAGACAAGCAAATTACAAACACATACATGACACAGACATAAGATAAATAAAAGAAAAATATACAGAAGTATGTGTGTTCAGTTTTCAAAGGAAGCCGAAATGATTAAGAAAGCTGATAACTAGTAGATGGGAGAGTACACACTGTGTACCACTCTGGGCCCAGCTCCTTGGCTGTTTTCCACCACAATTAGTCATCTGGCAATCTTACAAGATCTTAATAAAAATAGCTCATACGATTTAGTCACATCAGAAAGGTCATCAAAATGAGTGATCACAAAATGATTTGAAAGGGTCACAAGTTAAGTCAGCATTTAAGATATGCTCCTTAAAAATTGCCTTATCTCTTTTCTCTCCAAAGAACATACCAGAAGGATAGTGTCACAACTCTGGCAAACTCACTCCATCCCCCAAATATATTAATAATCACGTTGTGAAGTGTGTGCAATTGTCAAGAGCCCAATAAAATCCCACAGCATTCTTCTCTTTTACTTTCCTTTCTCAGAGGAGTGACTTTTCTAATCCTGTTATATACATTTCCACGCTCTCTAACCTAGTTCATACCAGATGATTTTTACCTGCAATTACATCAGTTTTCATGACCCATAGGGCTTTAAAAAGACATAGTCACACAATTTATATAAATAAGTACACTCAAGAGATTTACAAAGCCCCTCACAGTTCACAAAATCCATTTACACTTAGTTGTCACTTCAAACTTAAAACCACCGGATGACTTGTTTATGCAGATTATGATGGATTTTTCCCCCCATTTTAAGGAGGAGAAAATTGAAGTTTAGAAAGGGTAAGGGAAATTCTCAAGGTTAACATAGCACATAAATGATAAGTAATTCTTGAAAATCATGTGTCTGCCTCTAAAACTATGATGACCCTGTACCTATAGATAGAATGCACAGCTGGGAGAGAGACAGGTAATAGAGTCTTTACCAACATAACAAAAGCTTCAGTAATTACCTCTTTCTTGTTATTCTACTTTTCTCGCTAGAAAATGGCACTTTGCAGGTAGGCCCAATTACATAATTTTCAGGAACCAATGCCCTGTTCTCAGGGTCTTCCCAATGCAAAATCGAAGAGGAGATAAAAACTGTTCCCCTATCAATGAACCTATATGCATAACCCACGGACAGACACTAGTTCAGGGAAGGCCTGGGCAGGGGACAGGAGTTCGGTGGAGGTGATCAATATGGGGGGAGGGGACATCTGTAATACTTTCAATAATATAGATAAATTTAAAAAAAGATAGATACAGAGGCAGAGAAACATCGAACAGACTGTCAAATTACAGCTGGAAGGCTGGGGAGTGTTGGGTGAGGGGGTAAGAATCAACTGAAGGACTGGTATGCATGCAAATAAGCATAAACAATGGACACAAGACACTGGGAGGAAGGGGGGAAGGACATGTGCCGGGAGGTAGGGGAGGCCGGGGGAAGGTCCATGGGGGAAAAAAGGAGACATATGTACTATAATTTGTAATACTTTAAACAATAAAATAAAATTTAAAATGTTGAAAAAAAATCAAATTTTTAAAAAAGTCCCCAGTGCCATGCACCTAATTCCAACCTATACACTTGCAAGGAACCTACACACTTGCTTTTTTGCCACCTTCCCCATGGTATTATTTCTCTTTAAATATGTTTTTATTGATTTTAGAAAGCGAAAAAGGGAGAAAGAGAGAAACATTGATGTGAAAGAGAAACATCCATCAGATGCCTCCCACATGCCTTCTACTGGGGATTGCAACCCAGGCACTGACTGGGAATTGAACTGGTGACCTTTCGGTGCATGGGACAATGCTCAACCAACTGAGCCACACAACCCATGATATTAGAAAGAGGCAAGTACATGAGTTCACACAAAGACATTAATGATAGTAATTGCATGAATGGATATCTCTTCCCATGGCAAAGGTATTTCTTTGTGAATCTCTAATGGGCTCACTTCAGACATGAGTAACAAGGGGAAAAGAGGGAAACATTTGGAAACAGCTTCCTAACCTTCATCCTCACTATAACTATCAATCTGGATATTTTCATGTCTACAATCCTGGGTTTGCATAAGTAATTTGTCTATATTGCTTTTAAAATTAAAAATTACATTTTAAATACGTTTAGATAATTGTGCTGAAATATTACCTTAATGAAAATAATAAACTGGTCCTGGCCCATGTGATTCAGTTGGTTGGAGCATTGTCCCATGCACCAAAAGGTCATGGTTAGACTCCCAGTCAAGGCACATACCTAGGTTGCAGTTAGGTCCAAGCTTGGGGCGTGTAAAAGAAGGCAACTAATCAATGTTTCTTACATTGATCTTTCTCTCTCTCTCCCTCTCCCTTCCACTCTTTCTAAAATCAATAAATGTATCCTTGGGTGAGGATTAAAAAAAATAATAATAAAGAAAAGAAAAAAATAATAAACTGCCATTCACAAATAACACTTACTTTCAAAATGGTATAAATGACAACTGTAAAAGACAGAGTAAAGGACTTGGATTCTGGGGGAGTTCCCCAGTGGGTCTTCCAAGGGAAATTAAATGGCCTGTTTCTCTGAACCATTTTAAGCTCTGATTACATTAACTTTTAGAAAATGCACAGAGGAAACAATATTTCAGAGAAGGGTCTGACTGGGATAAATTAGCATGCCTCTGGTCCCTCATGGATGACAGCATATGTCACTGTTAACCTTGTGCTACATTTCTGAGCCGGCGTCCGGCACAGCCTCTGAGGCCATCTGCTTTCTATGGCTGTCAGCCCTGAAAATAGCCTGAGATGGCTGCATCCCTGCAACACCATCTTTCTGCTGTTTTGATTAGAAAAGCACTTCCACCCTAATCAATCTTTCTGTTTTATCTCAAGCATGCATTGGAAGAACTTCCTAGGTTTGATTCTTTAGTGTACACGATAGGCTTTGAATTCCCAGCTATTTGACATCCAGGGGGCTGCCATGGATGTGTAACAGAATGTTGTGAGTCACACTGGCTCTGCACTCTGTGCACTGGGACAAAAACATGCACTAAATAAAACTCCAAGGGCACAGGCATTAGGTAGCCCTGAGCTTGTATTTTCCTTAATGTGTGCAGCATTCTCCTTACTGATCTAGATACTCCTGGTGATGTCATTTTCCTTCATCCCATCTATAATGTTTCCTTGCCTCTCTCGGTGGCTCTCCCAAGTACCTGAATCTGATGGCTGAGGCACATCGCCAAACTGTGTGCTAAAATGGTGAAAACAGAACCTCTGAAAACACAGAACTATTCCATGTAGATTTGTGATTCAAATTGGATCATCTTTGACCTAATTAAGCAAGCTTACTTGAAGAAAGATGGCGAAGACATTCTTTTCAGAAAGAGACATTTTTCTAAATGTCTCAAATAAAGCTAAAAGAAAAGGAACATAGGGGCGATAGAGAAGGGACATTACTTACCAAGTCATTACATTTAGAAATCGTGGAGACATGTATTGAATTGCTGTGTTTCTGAACTGGATGGTGCTCAGCAGAAATCCTCCTGTGACTTTTTCATTGCCTTCATTCAATTTTATATTGTTTTGAAGGTCCAGGCAGAGAGGATATGTAATTGGACATTTGGTGAATGCGGAGGAGTAAAATTGTGTCCAAAGTTATTAGCTTATCTTCGCTTGAAGAGCAAGGAGAACATTTTATTTCATCTAACTTTTTATAGTGATCAATTAATCCTTTGCTTCAAGGATGACAACAGAATGCCTTTATTCATTCTCATGGAAACATTGCCATCTAGTGGGTCACTGCATTAATGCAGAGCAGCTTTAAGAGAGAAAAATACTCAACTTTAGGGCAGTCAATGTGGTAAGCTCTCGTATAGTAAACTTACTAGCTAGACTCTGCTTGTAATTGTAGATACAAAATAATAATTCAAAGAAGTTGTAGTAAACAAACAGCATACCTGACCAATAGTTTTCAGATACCCTGTAAACAAATTCTTAAAGATTATTATAAATGAAGATAATTGTTATTCATAGGAACCAACATTCATAATGGTTCACAGAGTTTTTGTAATGATAGAACTTCGCCCTAGTGTTTGGAGACCTAGGGAGTCTGGCAAAATAGCTCTTCAACTTTTTAATTTCAGAGGTGATTTCAATGGACAGAATAAGGATTCTGCCAAGAAATTTGATATATAAGCAGCTACCCCTAAGTCTGTAATTTTGTGTACAATTTCAAGGGGTGCATAGAACCATTGAAACTCAAGCTGGCAAAGAAACCCTGGACTGATTGATAATGATAAGAAACTACTGAATTACTAATAATGATATAGCACTTGCTATGTGCCAGAACCTTGTTTAAAGTGCTGTTCCAGTGTTAATTCATTTAATTACCACACTTTTTCTAAGTAGATTATTAACCCATTTCACAGAAAAGGAAACTTGAATACATAAAGATTTAAATATTTGCCTAAAACTACACAGACACTAGCATGTGCAGTTAAGATTCAAATCCAGGTAGGCTGACCCCAAAGTTCATGCTCTGTCACATTGTCTGGGGCCTCTCACAAAGAGAGGACTGTGGAGGCAGTGAGATGGGCAGACAGAAACCTTGCCTATTGGTTTCAGTCTGGTCAATCTCTCTAAGCGATCTCTATAGCCTACTTGTTTTTTACTGTGCTTCAGTTGCCCAGAATTGCATCACAATAGATAAATATGCACGACCTAATTGGGGGAGATGAGGCAGGGGGAGACAGAAGACTTTTGGAACCCTTAAAAAGAAGGTGTACAGCAAGTCTGAGTTATCAGGATCTTCAAGACCTATAGTGTTGGGTGGATAGCCACTGGGGGACCAGTTCATTACCACAAAAGCACTGACTTTAAGCAAATAATGTGAGTTCTAGGGGGCAAAAGGTATGACAGATCTTCCTTGTTCTGTGGGCCCTTTAATCTGTTATCTTCATATTTTATACTTCATAGAGCTCCATCAAAGCAAACTACACAGATTTACTTGCCTGTGGTCACACTAGGAGAGAAGGGTTACAACATCTCCCTGGCATGCAATTCTCCTGGAAGGCAATAGTGTAAGGTTATGGGGTGGGGTGCAAATACTGGGTTGCCATCCATCCATCCAAGGAGTCCTGTAATCCAACCCCAGGCAATCCTACATCCTACCTGCATCCCTCCCCAGAGGTTGCTGGGAGATGCGGGAAAGAAGCTGTTGGACAACAATAAGCCTTCCTCAGTACAGCCCTTCTCCCAAACCTCAAAACATTTAGCTGTGTTAGAACAATGTCCTTTGGCACCCATTCCTAGCTGCTAAGAGAGGCAGTGGGAGATCTTTGATGAAAGGATCTGCTTATTTCCAATACAACTTTTAAAAAATGTAAGCACTTTAGTTCTTTGACTTCGCCATGCATTTTTCCTTCTAAATGAATATTATGAAGACTTTAAAAGCATCATCTTCTAATCTAGGGAAGTTTGTCCTGCCCCACCCTTAGTCTAAACACTTAAGATAGAAATAGTGATTGTTGTCACATGAATACAACTGCGTTTGTTAACACAGAGCTTCTGATGTGGAAGAAGAGGAACAGACGTGAACGTCCACGGATGGTAAAAATGTTTTCTCCAGAGTACCCTGATGGATCTAAAAGAAAGACGCACATGTTTTCCAATTAAGAAAATGCCTGCAGAGTGATGGGTAATGCCATATGTCTGAGCCTCTTAAATGGAAATGAACAGCCAACATCTGTTTGTTAAAAAAGAAAATAAATGGATGGTATTCTGAACTTTCTAAATATCATCATTGCATTTCTATTATCTCCACTGCTATCTTAAATATACTTGGACTATCTGATGGTGATGTAATAATTCTATAATTAATTTAGGGAAATTTAGCTTTTTCACTCTATCTTTAAAAACACTATTTTCTCACTTAAGGAAAGAACTCAGTGGATTCCAGTATAGTTCTATGTGATTTTTAATATTCAGTAATAGAGGTCTATTCTTCAACATACTTTACCACTGGGCAATAAATTTCTCCTCACAAACCATTGAGTGATCAAATAAAAAAGTCGATCTATTGCCTCTTCTTTTTCTTATTCTTTTCTGAGCAGTTTGAAAGACTTGGTCAAAATGTTAAGTGAATAATAAAGGTCAGAGAGAGGTCATATTTTCTTTCAAAAGAGGTATATTTTCTTAAGTCCATCCAACTAGACTTTTCTAACTAAACGGGAAATATGGAGCTTCATGAAGAGAGAATTCTGCTTTCATTTTTCCATTCAAAGTACAGAATTGTGTTCTTCTGATCTAAGTGTCTACACATATCCATATTAAAAGAGTTCTTTAAGTTAATACTTTGTAAAAAATGATAAAAGAATTCATTGCAAAGTACTAAAATTTATATAATAGGAACCAGGCATAGCTAATAATTCATAGGACACAACTAACAAGAGTATTTGGTCGGTTCTGAGATTGAATACCTCTTTGCTGAGGACAAATGAAGCTCCTAGTGAAAAAGAGGGACTGAGTTCTGCGTCTGTCTCATTCCAACTTTGTAGGTGCCATGTGGCTACTGCTCCACTGGGCGCATGTCAATATCTTTAAAACTCAGACAGGATCTTTGCTTAGGTGCTTGTTAAACTGATGAAAATAATCTACAGTGTTATAGTAGCTATAACATATATAATAAATGTAATATAGATAATACCATTCATTTGAGGTTTACTGTGCTAAGTGTCCTGGTATACTGTACACTGCATTGTTTTTTTGTTTGTTTGTTTTTTTCATTTAGTTATCCCCTAATAAAACATAAACTCCATGAAAGCAGGGACTTTTTTATTATTATTATTCATCACTGTATCACTGGTCACTGGAACAGTGACTGCTATGTAATCTATAAATCTACATATATATAAAAGGCTAATATGCAAAGTGTCCCTTTGGGAGTTAGACTGGGAGACCAGGAGTTCGATCGCTCACTATGATGTGCGCTGACCACAAGGGGGTGGTGCGGAATGAAGGAAGGCCCTGGCTGGCAGCCAGAAGGCCCCAATCGGCCCTGATTGCCAGCCAGGCCTAGGAACCCTATCCATGCATGAATTTTGTGCACCGGGGCTCTAGTTTTTCAGATAAATGAATGAGTGAATGAATGTTGACAGTATTAAAATAAATATTTGGCAGATGAATAAATGAAGGCTCAGCAATGTGACCTTGCTTTAAAAAGCTGTCAAAGAACAAGTCTCTCATCCAAGGTCAAACAGTAAGTTTGGGGGCTGAAGTATAACCCAGTTTTATCTGACTTTATAGGACAAAGGATATAGTTCAGAGCAATAAAGTCTACTGCTCTGAAAAGCATTGCTTTCCTCCAAATGTAATCTGTGCATTGGGTCAACCAGAGGGACAATCAGCCTTGTCCCTCTAATCTGAGCAGGATGCTCGGCTTCTCAACGTTCTGTACAGGAAACTCCATTCTCTTGTCTGCTTCTAAGATAGGAAGCGTTAAAGTCCTTCATCAGGACACTTTTACTTGGTGCCCCACTGGAAAGTGTCACCCATTTGTGAAGGAAGGTGACATTGCCTATGTATCATTATTACATACCAGTTCACACCAATAGCATAGGGCAATACATAATTTTTCATACCAACTATTATCATATAGATTATATTGGGTCCCTTCATTCTCTCAGCCATTTACGTTCTTTATACTGGGGCTTCACAACATTCCCCATCCTCCATAAACTAGCTTCCTATCCTCAATGGCCTTTTAAAGATGCAGGCTGCATTCAGAAACTGAAGAATACTCAAACTAAAAATCGTATGTTCATGATGACCTTTAAAAACTAGGAAGCAGTAAAAAATGTGCTTTCTGGACTAAGTTTGCTGGGGGGCGGTCCTCTGTTTTCCTCTCCTTGAGTGAAGTGTAGAAGAGCACCTGGGGTAGCTGAGGGAGTCCTGGGGACACCATTTAACCAGCAATGCGATTTGGAGCTATTGCTTTATTCTGTCAGCTTTAATCCTCTTAAAGTGAAAACCTTAGGATAATTTACTTCTGTTTGACCCAGCAATTCCACTTCTGGGAATATATCGTAAGAATTTCGAAACCCCGTCAGGAAAAATGTACACATCCCTATGTTCATAGCAGCGCAATTTATAATAGCTAAGATCTGGAAACAGTCCAAGTGCCCATCAGTTGTTGAGTGGATTAAAAAGTTGTGGTACATTTTCTCTATAGAATACTATGTAGCAGTAAAAAAGAAGAATCTCATACCCTTTAAGATAGCATGGAGGGACCTAGAGAGTATCATGCTAAATGAAATAAGCCAGTCAGAGGAAGACAAACATCACATGATCTCACTTATATGTGGAATCTATTGAACAAAATAAACTGATGAACAAAACAGATCCAGAGATATGAACATGGTGGGGATGGCAGGAAGAGATTAACCAAAGAATTTATGCACATGTGCATTGCCCATGGTCACAGACAATAATGCAGTGAAGGCCTGGGATGAAGACCAGGTGGAGGGGGGCAAAGTGGGGAAAAGGGAGACATCTGTAATACTGTCAATAATAAAAAAAAAAATTCTAAGTAAATAAAATAAAACCTACCTAAAGGGCTATTTGGTCATTGAAATTTTTAATTTCTTTTATTCAATAGGCATTCCTGTTACAAAAAATACAGAAGAATATTTAATGAAAAGTAAATCTTAGGTCCACCCCTGTACTCTAAACCTGAAAATAAGTACTGTTTCTTATGTGTCCTTTCAGATATGCATATGCAAGTAAATACAGTTTTTATTCATTTTTAACATCAAAGGCAATTTGTTACACATTACTCATCTTGTTTTCTTACTTATCAATATTTCTTGAAGGCCTTTCCATAGAAGAGAGTTCACCAAAAGCTTACACATCCTTTTGAAAAGCTCCATGGAATTATATTTGTACTTAACAAAATTACCTTTAAATGAATATGGAAGAACAGACAAGACAAACAAACTAGACATTTTGAAAAGAGAATAACAACAAAAGTAGAATTGTTCTACTCAGCTGTCTAAATGTCTATATATAATCTGAAAAAATAAGTAAAACAGTGCAGTACTAGGGCAAGACAGGTCACAAACAGAAAGAACATAAAAATGACCCAGTACTCATAAAAAATTTTATTGACCTAGTATACAATAAAAGCTGTGTAGAAAATTGGATATTTTGAAAAAGTTAAATTATATAATTGTCATATCCAACACATATCCCAAATGGATTGAAGACTTAAATGTAAAAAATAAAATAAACTATATAAGAAAATGTAAGCAAACATCTATGTAATCTTAGAGTTAATAAGGGTGTTTTAAGCAAAAGAAGAACCTATAGCAAAATTAATTCTAGCAAGAAACTATAGCAAAATGAAAAGAAAGTACTATAAATAAAAATGATAGATTTATGATTTCTATTTCAGTTTATACTACTTGATTTGACTACATAAACAGTAAAATCCCATTACATCAGAAAACTTAATAGGAAAATTACAAATAGAAAACTTTTGGTATAAGACATCTTGGGAATTGTTAGATAATGAAACAAAGAGAAAAGAAACAGACATCATCTCTTATATTCTAGAAGTTTTAGGAGGGCAGAAGCAGGAATAAAATTTTAAAGACTAAAGCAGACGTGGTTTCCTGAGATGACTGAAGAAGCTGGAGGGCACTTAAAGCTGAGTGGGCAGCAAGAGTGTTATCATGGGTTAGAGAAGCAGCTCATAGATGTCCCAGTTAATATGGAGGTAAAGTAAGTACCTGCTTTAAGAAATATTAGTCAGAAACTACCCAGAATCTTTTATAGGCTTTTTATTTTTCTGAACATCTTAATTAAAATTTAAAATGACTGACAATGTTAGCTTCCTTGAGAACTAGAGGAGCATCCACAGAAGTTCATGGAATATGCAATGTCTTTCAATCCTTGCTGAGGGCAAAGCAACTGCATAAAACAGTATGATGTTAATTATTTACTATAGTGCTATGGAAGAGGTGAAAATATAGGGCCTCTTTTACTTTGGGGATTTGGGTTTGCAAGTTACAGGACAGAAGGGAAATAACTTTGAAATTACAGAAAATCAGAGACTGGAAATTTTGGTTTGGGTCAAAAGCCATAATGGTTTTTGGTGAACTCCATTTGATGAACCTCAACAATAAGGGGATAGGGGAGTTTATTATGTTGTTTCAGGGCCTGGATATATTCATGTGGAAAGATACATGGTTTTATATTACTTTCACCAAATTTAGGTGCCATTCACAAACAAGATGATCTCTGGTGTTCATCATTCACAACTCACTTCCGTACAGATTGGGAACAGTACCCCAAAAAGATCCCATCACCTAGCCAAAACTAAAAATACAAAGACCTGAGGGGTCTGCTTTAGATTTGGAAACAGATGAAAAAATTGGAAGATAATAAGGCAGATAATAAGTGAGACCTTTTTATATTGAAAGAGGTCTCACTAGTAGTAAGAAAAATAAAAACCACCCAATATAACTGTAAGCAAAGTATGTAAGGTAATAGCAATTCACTAAAGAAAAGCTTATACAAATGCCCAATAAACAATTTTAGCAGATATCTACCTTGTCAGTAATGCAAAATGGTAAGTAATGCTAAAAGCATAATGAAATACCTTTTTTTTTTTTCATCTGTGAAGTTGGGAAATATAATTAAATGCACAACTCTCAGTACTGGCAAATGCTCAGTAAAATATATGTTCCTGTATACTTACTACCATCCTGAAGGGTAAGTTGATGTTATGTTTCAAGAGCCTTCAAGTTGTGAATTTTTTGGTCTTGTATTTCTATTTGTACAAAGTTATTTTAATAAAATGATCAGATGTGTACAAAAAGATTTATTTACAGGAATATCCATAGAACATGGTGAAAGTTTCAAACAATTGACATGTCAGTCAGTAGTGTGTTATCATATAAACTAGAGGCCTGGTGCATGAAATTCATACATGGGTATGGTCCCAAGACCTGGCCTGCGATCAGGGCCATCTTCCCCAGCTGCCTGCAGCCGACCCCACCCCCGACCGCCACCCATCCCTGGTTCCTCATTCGCCATCAGGTGATTGGTGCCTGATTGCTGGGGAAAGGGACCAAGAGGTTGGCTGTTCCCTTCTTGCCAGCCCCGCCTCCGCTGTGGGTCACCCTCTGTGTGGGGGGCAACCACAGGGCGGGGGCCTTGGCCTGGTGCCCCCTGCATCCCCCGCCACCCACCCCTGGTTCCCCATTCTCCATCAGGCGATTGGAGTCTGCCAGTCGGGGAAAGGGACTGAGAGGTGGTGAGTGGTCCAGTGGTCATTCTGGTCATTCCGCTGTTAGGGTCAATTTACGTATTACCTTTTTATTATATAGGATAGAGGCCTGGTGCATGGGTGGGGGCCATCTGGCCTGCCCTGATGGGGGCCCTGGATTGGGGTAGGGGTCCCCACTGGGGGGTGAGGCAGGCCTGGGCGAGAGGCCACTGGGGATTTGCAGGCCGGCCATGCCCCCAATGGAGGTGGGGGTCCCCGCTGGGGGGTGGGGCCAGCCTGGGCAAGGGACCGTGGGTGGTTTGCAAGCCCGCTATACCCCCAATCGTTCTGGTCTTGGGTTGTTCCACCATTTCAGTCACTGGGCTTTTATTATATAAGACTAGAGGCCCTGTGCACGAAATTTGTGCACGGAGGGGGGTTGTCCCTCAGCCCAGCCTGCACCCTCTCCAATCTGGGACCCCTCAAGGGATGTCCGACTGCCCGTTTAGGCCCGATGGATCGGGCCTAAACGGGCAGTCGGACATCCCTCTCACAATCCAGGACTGCTGGCTCCCAACTGCTCACCTGCCTGCCTTCCTGATTGACCCTAACCGCTTCTGCCTGCCAGCCTGATCACCTCCTAACCACTCCCCTGCCAGCCTGATTGATGCCTAACTGCTCCACTGCCAGCCCAATTACCCCTAACTGCCCTCCCCTGCTGGTCTGGTCACCCATAACTGCCCTCCCCTGCAGGCCTGGTCACCCCCAACTGCCCTACCTTGCAGGTCTGGTCCCCCTCAACTGCTCTCCCCTGCAGGCCTGGGTCCCCTCCAACTGCCCTTGCCTGCAGGCTTGATCACCCCCAACTGCCCTCCCCTGGCTTGATCCCTCCCAACTGCCCGCCCCTGCTGGCCATCTTGTAGTAGCCATCTTGTGTCCACATGGGGGCAGCCATCTTTGACCACATGGAGGCAGCAATCTTGTGTGTTGGAGTGATAGTCAATTTGCATATTACTCTTTTATTAGATAGGATATTTTACCATACTATGCATTGGCTAAAATCACATTTTATGGAAAATGAAGTGGCAAGGGAAATTTCTCAAAAGATACAGTTAAATTAAAATTCAGATTATATATAATCTATACTAATAAAAGGATAATATGCTAATTAGACCAGACATCTTCCAGACATCCTTCTGGACAAAGCCATAGTGGCAGGAACCAAGGCAGAGGTGGTTAGGGACGATCAGGCTGGCATGGGGGAGCAGTTAGGGGGCAATCAGGCCAGCAGGGGAGGGCAGTTAGGGGGTGATCAGGCCAGCAGGGGAGGGAAGTTAGGGGGTGATCAGGCTAGCCGGAGGGCTGTTAGGGGTGATCAGGCCGGCAGGCAGAGGGGTTAGGGATGATCAGGCAGGCATGCAGAGTGGTTAGGGGCAATCAGGCCAGCAAGCAGGTGAGTGGTTAGGAGCTAGCAGTCCCGGATTGCAAGAGGGATATCCGACTGCCGGTTTAGGCCTGATCCCTGCAACAGTCAGACATCTCCCAAGGGGTCTTGAATTGGAGAGGGTGCAGGCTAGGCTAAGGGACCCCCCCCCCCCACTGTGCATGAATTTTGTGCACCGGGCCTCTAGTAATATATAATATAAATCAAATTTAAATATATGTATATGCATAATATAAAAAGATAAGGTTTAACACAAACTGTTAACAGTTTTCTGGGTGAAAAATAAGGTTATTCTAAATTTTGTACAGAAAAGTATTACTATTATAATCAGGAAAAGTCAATAAATGTTATTTTAAAAAATTAAAATCAGGGCAAACTTCTTTGACTTAGATATTCAACTCTTATTATTCAAGTGTCACATTCACATTATTTTTGCCAGACCTTACTAACTATTGCTTGGGTATAAATTTTCTCAAAAAAATACAAACATTATTTAAGATCATATTCAGGAAAACTCTCAGCTCTAAAATTAAAACCCATAAGTATCCCATGGGAGGGTCTAAAAATTGTTAACATATTATTAATGTTTCTGTTTTGTGTTGAGGCAGTTGTTTAGATTAAAAAAGTAATGTATACACAAAGACTGCAGAATCCTAATTAAGAAGTTACAATACCAATAAGAGAGATACTGCAGACGAAAGGACTGGGATTGATGTTATCTGTAGGCATCAGCCATGGGGTTTGCCAATGTAAGTTGGCCTTAGCCAGGGAAATCTCAGACATCCTAGGTTCAGATTCCACCCTTGGCACAAACACAAAAATAGGGCTGGCAATCTAGGTCAGGTATTTATTTCAGGACAAATAAATTTTGCATGTGATTTGCCAAGTAATTTTTCAGTTTCCTTTTATGGTTTTCTGAGAAAGGCCAAAGCTTTGCTTTAGTTACATTACTTGAACAATAAAGTTAATTGACAATAAAGTTAGTCATGCATGAGAAATTATTATTAACTAGAGGCCCAGTGCACGAAATTCATGCATGAGGGGGGTCCCCTCAGCCTAGCTTGCACCCTCTCCAATCCGGGACCCCTCGGGGGATGTACCTCTCACAATCTGAGACCACTGGCTCCTAACTGCTCACCTGCCTGCCTGCCTGATTGCCCCTAACTGACTCCCCACCAGCCTGGTTGCCCCTTACTGCCCCTCCCTGCTGGCCTGGTTGCCCCCAACTGCTCCCCTGCCAGCCTGGTCACCCCTCACTGCCCCCCTCTGCCAGCCTGGTCACCCTCACTGCCCCCCCTGCTGGCCTGGTCACCCCCAACTGCCCCCCCTGTTGGCCTGGTTGCCCCATGCAGCCTGCTGCTCAGTCGTTTGGTCGCCCCTCAGTAACACCCCTACAACACCTGCCATGTTCTGCACTCTGCCGCCTGCTGCCAATGTCCGCCATGTTCCATGCACACTAAATACAAATATTTAAAGTAAATATTGATATGGTTTGATTTAAATCTTCTATCTTGCTAATTGTTTTTTAAGTAGTCCCATTATTAGGATTTTTTTCTTTCCTGCCAGTTTTGAACTGAGTAGTTTTATAATTCTGTGTCATCTCAACTATTGACTTATTTAATTTTTTTTCTTTTTATTAAATTTATTGTGGTGACATTGGTTAATAAGATTATATAGGTTTCATGTGTACATTTCTATGATGCATGATCTGTATATTTGCATTGTGTGCCCACCACCCAAAGTCAGATCATCTGTCACCTCTACCCTTTCCTACCCCTAACCCCTCATTCCTTCTGGTAACCACTATACTGTTGTCTGTGTCTATGAGTATTTGTTTGTCTGTTTTCCTTGTTTATTCATTTTTTTATTTCAGTTTTATATCCCACATATGAGTGAAATCATTTTATTTTTTTAGTGTCTGCTCTGGTGTTTACCATATTCATCATTATAACATAACCTACTCTCAAATGATAATATACTACTTCATATTGGTGTAAAAATCTTACAATAGTTTATTTTTTTCCACCCATCTTTTGTGTTATTGTTGTCATAGATTTTATTTCTATATGTGCTATAAACCCCACAATCCATCATTACTATCTTTGCTTTGAACAGACTTTAAAAGTGATTGAAAAGTCTCAGATCTACCCTTATTTTTACCTTTTCTTATTGTGTTTTTCTTTAGTTTAGATTTAGCTTTTCTTTTGGTATTTTTTTACTCTGTCTGAAGGACTTGCTTTAATATTTATTGTGGAGAAGTCCTTGTATTGGTAGTAAATTCTCTCTGTATTTGTTTGGGGGGAAAGGGCTTTATTTTGCCTTCAGTTTTGAAATATATTTCCCCCCTGGGTACATAATTCTAGGTTGACAGATTTTTACTTTAAACACTTTAAATATGTCACTCTATTATGTTCTGCCTTGAATAATTTCTGATGAGAGGTCTGCTATAATTCCGATCTTTGTTCCTTTCTTTGTATGGTTTAACTTTTCTTCCACTATCTTTCAGAATCTCTTCTTAGCTTTGGTTTTCAGCAGTTTGCCTATGATACAGGGTGGGGCAAAAACAGGTTTACAGTTGTTTGTATTGAAAATAATGTAGTAATTAATAAATAATAGCACGAGAATAAACTCTATGTTTTGCATACTAACAACTGTAAACCTACTTTCGCCCCACTCTGTATACAGATATGTTTATGTTATATTCTGTGTGGAGTTTTCTGAGCTTCACATATCTGTTGTTTATTATTGTTGATTAATTTTGAAACATTCTCAGCCATTAACTATTCAAGCATTTATTCTGCCTACTTTAACTTCTTCCCTTCTGGGACCCCAATTATTTCTATTTTTAGATCATTTGTTATTGACCCACAGCTCTTGAATATTATGTTGCTATTTTTTATAGCTCTTTTGGTCTCCTTGCATTTTATTTTGGATAATTTATATTGACTTATCTCCACATTTACTCATTCTTTCCTCAGCTGAATCCAGTTTGCTAGTTAGCCCATTAAAGGAAATTCTCATCTCTGATAACTCATTTTTCTTAATTTCCAATATTTTTATTTGTCTATTAAAATAATTTTTATATATTTGATGAAAATCCCATTTGCTCAAGTATGCTGTCCACCTTTTTAACTATATGTGTATATTTTAACATATTAGTCAAAATGATTTTAAACTCCTGTGTAATTGTTTTAATTGTATTATTGTGTCTGGTTCTGTACTTTACTTTATCTTCTTACAATGAGTCTTTTTTTTTCTCCTGGTTTTTGTGTATTATGCAATTTTTGATTGAACATCATATATCAAATAGTGGAGTCTGAGGCAAATAGTTTTTATTCTCAGAAAGGGATATGACTCTTCTTCTCTCAGGTTATTAATAGAGGGTGGGTTTCAATAAACTACCCAGCAATTGAGTTAGGTTTCGCTTTTCTGTTGTTATTATCCTCAGTGCATTATAAGATTCAAATACCTGCAGGGTTGGGCTGCCATTCTCTTCTGCTTAGTGAAGGAGCAGGGCTGCATGCCTGAACCACAGAGGGATCTCTAAATTCTTGCCCATTGGTGGGCTGCTTCCACTTGTTACTTGATGCCAAGTTTATGGTGGGGGTGGGGACAGTTCTTGGTTGTCCTTGTCCAACCTCGGGCTCAGGTAAGGTTCATTTGCAAGGGCTTTGTGGGTGAGGCACTTTCAGTGTCACCTACAAAGCCCTTCCTCTTCTCCCTCCATAGCAGCAAAACTTAAAAAAAAAAATCTGCATCAGCTCTTCGGCAAAGATATCTTTCTAACTCTCCAATAGTGGTAGCAAATCTCTGCTTTGTACTGGTGCAGGATCCTTGGACCAGGAAGTTCTCTTGCATTTCCAATAGCATCCCTGGTGGCAAGTGTTTACTGTCCCCTCCCAGTGTCTTAAGACTTTTGTTTCATATAGAGGAAGGAGCTGGTGGAGTAAGCAGTGTTTTTTGCTTCTCACCTAGTGACATCCAATCAATCTCTTGCCCATCTACCTCACATAGGCAGGGAGTGGGGAGGACACTCCATTCTCTTTCCCTGCACCCAATCTCTGTGAGCATTTCATGTAACTCCTGCAGAATAGCTTGTGAGTGAGGGCAAACCAGCCTTGTGTCTAGATCTCTCAATTCTTCTAAACTGAAAACTTCACCTGCTTCAAGAAGTATTTACAATACTTACTGATTTTTTTTTCTTACTTGCTTCTAAAGCATCCACGTATTCTTTCTGAGCTTTGCCAAGATTGAAAAGGTTAGTGTCTGCCCTCCTCCAGCCAACGGGTCTGTCATTTTTCAGAATTTAATTTTTTTTTCTCTTGGTTGTCTTATGACCTCATCACCTGGATGGCTTTGAGATCAGAGATACATTTGTAGAGTATTTGGCTTTTTCTCATTGTTAGGATGGGAGCAACATTCTTTTGTAGCTTTCAGAATCCTAAGTGGAAGCAGAAATTACCTGCTAGAATTTTGCTTAGAACTAAAACCTACATATCAATTTTGGAAGAATTTTCATTTATAATATGAGTCTTTTAATCCACATATGTATTATGAAAGGGAGTGATTAATTTATAAATAATCACTATCTTTGTAACTATACTAATATAATATTGTAAGTATGCACATTAACTAATGTTAGGGAAAATTACCCTTACTGAAGTCTAGATCTTCTCTGGGGTGATGTGGCGGAGGTAGGGAGCAAATGTGGAGGGAAGATATTGACATTCTTTTTTTATTTCTCATTTCACAGAACATTATAACAATGGTTCATAGTCAAATAGCTACTAGTTAATTGAAGATGTTATACCATAACACTGGTCTTGATGGTCCCTTCAAGTTTAAAGGCTTTTTACTACATCTTAGATATGCTAATGTACTTTGAAGAGATCCTTGTATTTATTTTTTTAAAGTAATCACAAAAATTTTTCAGAATGTCAAACATATCAGTGAGTTCATCTCTTCTCAATGATCTAATCTCTATTCCTATAGTCAAAGCTCTCTTCCTTGGATATATGTGCTGAATCCTTTGATTAAAAGGAGGTCTTCATTTCTATGATTTGTTCATCTTTATCAGTGCTCTCACTCGGCCTATCATTTTTGTCACTTTGTTTTTTTATACACATTTACATTCTAGGTAGTCTCACCACTTGAAAAATTGTTCTTTCCTGTATCAAAAGCCTTTGAAATGAAATAATATGACAGACAAGCTTTGCCATTCTCCTCTTGAATTTGAGGTCACTGAAATTTGAAGACTAAGGCTAGATTTTAAGTTGACTAGCTGTCATCTTATGACTCAAATAAACATGGCCAGTGTTTGGGAGGAAAATTAGGATATAGAAGTGAGGCCAAGGTGACAAGTGAAGGGACAAATTACCCTGCAGAGGAATGAATCCCTGGGGCAAGGTAGTAATAACATTCAATGCAGTGAAATAAAGTAACTGTTGTCTGAGCATCTCCCCAGAGTTACTGTTTTCTATCAAGATAGTAAATGAAAGTTTTTCCACTCTTCACTTATATTTATGGGCTTCTGATAGACTTCATCTTGAAGAATCAGAAGAATACAACAGAACATGCTAATAAAAAAGTTTAGTAATTTGCCAAAAAAAAGTTAGTTATGAAATAATAGTTCAATCAGGTTGTCTGTCTATAGCAGGTTTCAGTAAAATATGGCCCACAGGCTAAATCTGACCTGCCACTTGCTTTTGTAAATAAAATCATATTGCTGTACAGCCATGTCTATTTTGTCAACTTCATGTGCATCTATAGATATATATATATTTTTAAATATATTTTATTGATTTTTTTACAGAGGGGAAGGGAGAGGAATAGAGAGCTAGAAACATCGATGAGAGAGAAACATCAACCAGCTGCCTCTTGCACACCCCCTACCGGGGATGTGCCCACAACCAATGTACATGCCCTTGACCGGAATCGAACCTGGGACCCTTCAGTCCGCAGACCGACGCTCTATCCACTGAGCCAAACCAGTTTCGGCTATTGATATATTTTTAATTACAAAGTTAATCTTATACTTGTTTACTAAAAACCTTTGAAAGGATTTCTATTTCTCTAAAACCCTTTCTATGGCATATACGATTATTCATAATATGACCCCTGCTTACCTAAGCAGACTCCCCATTTATCACTGTTTCCCATCTTACACTCTGTATTTCAGTCATGCCCTTACAGTGTTTACTTCCTTGCCTCTGGGTCTTTGCACATACTCTTCTCTTTGGCCTCAACTGACTCATTCTTCCTCATACTTCTGGTCTCAGCATAGAAGATATAATTTCCTCAGAAAAGATCCAGGCCCCAAAGTTCCATGCACTCCCATAAAACCCAGAAAACCTGCCAACAGTGATCATGCCATTATTTATTTTGTTTGTTTATATCAGGGGTTGGTAAACTATAACCATAGGCCAAATCCAGACTTCTGTCTATTTGTACAGTTTGTGAGCTAAGAAAAGTTTTTATATTTTAAAATAGTTTTAAAAGGCTCAAAATAAAAGTCATATTTCATGATGTACAAAAAATTATATGAAATTCAAATTTCATTGTCCATAAATAACAATTTTATTGGAACCTAGCTACACTCATTTGTTTTCATACTGTCATACACCGGGGATGGTATTGTAAATATAGTGATGAAAGAGGAAATACTATGCCAGGCCTCAATGACTTCAGAACCCACAATACCTTCCCCTGTGTGTGGTCTACAGAAAGCACTCACTAATTATTCATAGCACGGATAAGTGAGTGAAACTATTTTGCTTAGGAATCAGTTGCAATTAAGCATAGAATCCAGCCAGATTTTCCAGTTCCTAGCCACGTACACTTTGCTACTAGATCAGGCCTCCTTCCCTATGATTTTAGAATAGTTTTTTTTTTTACAGTAATCATGGAATTAAAGTTCCTCCAGTATCTACATAGTCCTGCATGGTCCCAAGACTACAGGTGCTAATACACAAAAGTGATCATAAGAAAATCTCCCCTGTTATGCCCACAAAGAGTAAATAATGACAGAACACTTCTGCTCAAAGCTCAGCTTTAAAATAGCATTTTGATAAGTCCAGGCACACCTCAAAAGCAAAGCTTATGGAAAAAGTATATCAAAGCAAGCACCGTGATTAAACATATCCAGATGGGAGGAAAAATGTGACATTTCAGCAAGAACGGTTTTCAATTCAAGCCAAAAAAAAAAAAAAAAAATCCCATTTACACTTTCTAGTCAGCCAAAATTTCCAGCTGCATGGATTCTCTGGTGAACAAGCAGACCAGCCTGCAGAATAAGGTCACTGAAGAATGTGCCTGTAATCACAAACTGTAATTAAGCGGTAATGACCTCAACGGGAAGCTTTCTTCAGGATTAATGAATACCTGAAAAGCCAGTGGCCTGAGGCGGCCCTCATTCTATCCAGGATGCCCTGGGATAACGCTGCTGTAAAAAGGTTTCCTGCTTAAACCATTCCCCAAAGTTATCTTTTCCACTATGATATCACAAAGTTGGATTTTTTTATGGGACTTATTATATGGCAGATGATGCCTTGTAAATTTATCACTTTAGTAAGTGTAAAGTGAAATTGTAATTGATATCAATAACTATTGTAATCATCATTACTATGGCTTTTAATGCTTTGGTTTAGCTGATGAGAACAGAGGGAACAAGTGACTATTAGGATAGCTAATAAGGTGACCATCAAAATATTAGACATCATTTACTTGCTGCTTAATGGATATTAAGATAAATACACAGACAGTCAATTCTTCCCTTGGAAGTTGAACATCGCCATCTTCTCTTTATAGGTAAGGAATGCAAGAATCAGGGAGGTTAGGTAACTTCTCTTAGGTTATTCTAATCAGTGTAGGGGTTGTGATTCAAAGCCTAGTTTCCTCTGACTCCCAGAGACAAACCAGAAACTGCTATGCACTATGACCTCACTGATCTGAAAGGTCTCTGTCAATCATTTGGAAGTGATTGTCAGGGTGATGTTGTCAATTGAGAAATGTAGCTAGTGGCTGGTGTCTGGTTTTAGAAGATTAAAATCATCAACATGCTTTTATTTTTAAATATATTTTACTGATTTTTTTTTTTTTTACAGAGAGGAAGGGAGAGGGATAGAGAGTTAGAAACATCAATGAGAGAGAAACATCGATCAGCTGCCTCCTGCACATGCCCTACTGGAGATGTGCCCACAAGCAAGGTACAAGCCCTTGACTGAAATCAAACCTGGGACCCTTCAGTCCGCAGGCCCCCACTCTATCCAGTGAGCCAAACCAGTCAGGGCTCAACATGCTTTTAAAGGGACCTTTTATGTGTATCAGTAGTCACAACTGGGAGAAGCTCAGAAGCCCAGAGATTTTAATGTAGGAGTCTGCTCTGTGTGCCACCTTTAGGGCTGGAGACCGCTTCCATCTCTTGACTTGAATGTAGAAGCCCTGAGACAACGGTCAGTTCCAAAATATAACCCACGCTCACACCAGTCTACCATGTCTTAAATTTCTTATAAAATGACTAAGGTATATATTTTTTTAAATGAGAGGCTTAACATGTGAACATACTGAGAGAATTACCCATGGTGACTTAAATTCATCCAGAGATGACAAAGACTGCTTATCAGTCAGTACCTCTTTTAGGTAAGAGCAGGAGGCCAGTTTTATAGCTGGAGGAATTAAGTAATGTATTATTTTTTAAATCCTGTATACAATTACCAAAATAAGAGAGAAGAGTACTGGGAAGGGCCTTTTGTCTGCTGCAGACAAACATTAAAAAAGATAAAGCAACTAGATAGCTGCTTCCCTATTCTCATCTCCTTATTCCCAAAGTGGGTGGCCAGGCATTCATTTTTCCTTTGGATGGTAGGGTCTGATGACAGAGGGAGGGGAGGAAATTGCATCACCATTCCAATTTGCTGAGATCAACTGGTATCAATATTCCAGGGTATTCACAGTATGCTCCAGATCCATGCTATTTGCACATCGATCAGCCTCTCATACAGCTCCCCATCCATAATCTTGATAAAAATGTTGAGAGCATAATATAAAGGCTATTTCAGATCAATTAAATAGTTGCTTAACACTTTACCTTCCCCCAAAGTGAGAGATCAATAAAAGAATTCACAAGAAAAAAACATATCAATAATTAGAATATTCCACAGGTCAGAATCACAGAATCACCTTAGGCTCTATAACACATCCTCTTGATGTGTGATGTTTTTTCTTTGTAAAAGTCATGCAGGAAATATTTTATAGCTCTTGCAGGAAATAACTATGAGATTTACTATCATGAAGCAATTTATATCAGAGCCCAACTAAAACTATGGATAAGTAATTTATTATTGAGTTAAAATAAAAATGATACCACAGACCTCAATTAACATCCATCCATCCATCATTCAATCAATAAAATCTTATAGAATACTAACTGTGTCAGACAGGCACTATGCCAGACATGGAAGATAGAACAATGACCAAGATAAACCTATACCCTTATTTCAAAGAGCTAACAGTCCAATTGAGGAAGGCAGACATTAAAGGAGAAATAATAAAAAAGTATCCTATCTAGACTAATGAGGAGTCCTTCCACTATATTATACTCCATTACTATGACACATATTATGAGAATTATCCAGTAAACAAGATATTTAAATTTCAAAATGCTTGGAATTGTTTTAAGAAGATACATGCTAGGCACATAGGTAACTTGAAATCATGCAAAAAGAAGAATAATGAAAAGAATGGGGATGATTGATAATTAACCTAGAGAAGATGGAAATTTGAGTAATCAGAACTTTGAAGGTTGAAATGCAGCAAAGATGATTTGGTTGGCAGGGTTCTGGGGTTTGAAGAAAGAACAATGAGTAGAAGGCACATCAGGATTATATCAAGATTGAATGGGCTTCTGAAGAAAAAATGAGATTTCCATTAGTGGATTTGTTCTATCTCTTAGTGAGGATATTATAAAGTGTTTTCAACTACAAAATGAGCAGTTGGACTCTAGAGGATAAAATACTCCCATGAAATTCTATAAATCATACCTTATATACTTTAAACTCTTTTATACATATATAAAAAATAAAAGTACGTGAACTCATATTTTAAAACATATTTACTATCCCTTATTTATAATGCCAAATTTCTATAATTTCCTTTGAATTGACTGCCCAATCATGTTATATTATAATATGGGGATACATTTTCTATTATGAATCAGCCTTAATAAACTCACTTTTAACACAAAATTATGTGACTATTTTAAACATTATTTTTTTTTTTTTTTTAAGGAAAGGCTTTTGGAAACCTGTGTCACACCTATATAAGGAAGCCCTGGCTCTTCCTCTGAGAAACTACACAGTCACCATCACTCAAGGATTGTCTGAAACTCCAATTTAGGAATTACCTTCAAGAGCCTTAAGCAGATTTTTTTAATAGCTTCAGTGGTAGTAAATTATAATCCTCTGAGGTGCAAGTTTTGAAATAGCTAAAAGTTATTCAAAGTAACTTCTAAGAAATAGGATTAGGATACTAGATTAATAAATCATAACCGATTTTTCCATCCCTAAATTCCATTTCTTCTTTTTATAACGAATTCCAAGTAATTCTCCTCCTAAGGCTATATTTTTGCCTTTCCAAGGACAAAACTCTTTGTCTTTCTGTAAGATATAATCCAAATGCTTTGTTAGTACTTCATTTCAGAAATTGCTTAACTTTTTCCCATGGAGAAGATGTATCTAAATCACCAGGTGCCTTTATAAACCAGTGAGGGTTCAATAGGTCCTGGGAAAATCTATTTTGAAAAAGCTGCTTCCATGAGTTATGATGTTTGGCCATTATGAGAAACTCTCTGTCATCTTATTCCAACTCACACTTGGTCCTCATCCCAGCATTTTCATGACAACAGAATTTCAAATCTTGAATATATAGATTTAAAGCCCAAACCCACTATTAACTAGCTGACTTTAGGCAAGTGACAATATCTTTGAGGCTCTTCTCAGTAGGGATATATGAATAGTTAACCTGAAGGATTATTGTGGAAGGTAGATTATGTATGTAAAGCACCTAGTATAGTCATTGGTTCATAGCAGTTTAATAAAATGAAGCAATTATTATTAATTTCTCATCATTACTCAACTCTAGACATGTTGAACTTTATTTCTCTAATAATGTATTAAATTGTAACTGAATTTGAGGGCACCATAGTTATCCACAGGAAACCTCAAACTCTTTTCATTCTTTTTTACAATGTTAGTTCCCATCTGAGTGTCCTTGGTCCCTTGAAAATGGTCAGATTTTGTTTAGAATTATGAGAATATTTGTGTTTAAAAATAAAAAAACATAATCTTCAGCAGATTAATAAACTATGGTTATTTATAAAAAGAATAAAAGTTAAATCCAATAATTATAATAATAGATAATTTTACAATCAATTCTAATAATAGTCTTTCTGAATATGGTCTTTCAGTTTTGAGGATGTCCCTTTTAATAAGGAAGGGTGCAGATAATGCAGTGCCATAAATTTTGGACTTTCTTCCCTTTAATCCTAGGGGTAACAAGTTTTTCTTAAGGAGACTTACCCCTTAAGTTTCTGACTCTTCTCAAATAAATATTGAAAGTACTAGTGGCCCGGTGCATGAAATTCGTGCACATTAAAAGGGAATTAATTAGAGGAAATATTTTAATATTGCTATTTGCCCTTTATCTATAATAGAAGTGTCAGAGATTAAAGAAAATTAGTAAAATGTATATGAAAATCTTCCTTCTGTCAGAGTCTGGGGCATGCCATGAGACTTAGGAGTCAAGTCCTCGCCCACCACCAGCACGCACTTTGAAAACACAGGAGACCCAGACCCGGCCGGCCCCTCCCACACTGGGTGAGACCCACACCCAGCCTGCCCCACCCCTGTCAAGCCCCTCTGACTGGGGGAGCAGCCTCAGGTCCCCTGGCCTGGCACTGGGTGGGGGTGCAGCCTCAGGTACCCCGTCAAGCCCCACCAGGCAGGGGGTGCAGCCTCAGGTCCCCCGTCAAGCCCCACCAGGCAGGGGGCACAGCCTCAGGTCCCCTGTCAAGCCCTGCCAGGCAGGGGTGTGTGGTCCCAGGCCCAGCTCTGGGGTGAGGGGTGCAGCATGAGGTCTCCCAGCCAGGTACCAGAGCGAGGAGCATGGCCTAAGGTCTCCCATCAAGCCCGGCCCAGTGGAGGGCGCAACCTGAGGTCCCCCATCAAGCCCTGCCAAGCAGGGTGTGCAGCCTGAGGTCCCCCGTCAAGCCCCACAGGGCAGGGGGCATGGCCTGAGGTCCCTCGCCCCAGCCCGGCGCCATGCAGCCTCAGATGCCTACTGTTTGGTTGTGACATTATGGTGTCCTGGCTAATTTGCATATTACTCTATTATTATTATGACTAGAGGCCCGGTGCATGGATTCATGCACCAGTGGGGGTCCCTCAGCCTGGCCTGCGGGGTTCAGGCAGAATCCAGCTCTCCCACATCACCTGAGAGGTCCCGGATTGTGAGAGGGCAGCTCTCAGGTGACACACCCTGGAATTGGGCTCCTTTCTCTCTGGTCCCTGGTGCGTCACCCGAGAACCACAGCTGCCAAGTCACCTCAGCTCGGCACCACCTGTGTTTAGCATCTGCCCCCTGGTGGTCAGTGTGCATCACAGCTACTTGTTGGCCAGTCAGCCAATCTCTTAGGCTTCTATATATATAGATGATTAGAGTTTAGAAACCTCTAATATGTGCTTGTCTTTTAAAACTTGAGTTGACTGAAAACATAACTTTTGTCCATGTTGGGCAGAAGCCTGAATGTAGGAGAAGCCATCGCTTTATCTTGCCTTCAGTGCTTGCTTCAAATATGTGTACATTTCTCCCTGATCACTAAATAACAGAAGCATTACCATTATAATAATCAGCTGAGGATCTGCTATATGTTACCTGAATTGTGTAATGATACAGTCCACTAGAAAGTATACCTACCTTTAGTAGAGTACATTCTTCTCTTTGAAAAACTCATTTTTATCATCAGAATTTATATTTGCTAATGTGTGCTACACATATGTAACTTCTTAATCATGAAATCAATATGTACACAAAAGATAAAAACAGTTTGTCTACTAAACATGGATTTAGTTCCTGTGTCTGGATGTGGATACTAAAAAGTATAAAATGTGACTCCTGATATTTAAAACTTTATGATCTAGTTGGAGGAACTGAGGAAAGTATACAAGAAGCAGTGAAGCAACATGCGATGACTAATGCCAAATCAAGAGATAACAACAGTAACTTCCAAAGGAGTTTTGAAAAGTGAAAAATGTAGGCTGACACCTCAATAAAGGCTTTAGGCATTTGAGAGGCATTGGCCCATTGATTAGATGTCTGAACAGGTTCTAGAAAGATTGATGGGAAGAAGAGGATCAGTTCAAATGTCACCCACTTTCCAGCCTTTCCAGAGTGCTTTGGACACAGTGGTGGCTTCTCTATGTCACCATCAAATGCTTTTACAAGCAGTAGCACTTGTTGCAATGTATTGTAATTAATTGCTTATTTGTCCTCCCTCCTTACTTCCTTCTGAGCTTCAAAGCAGGATCTTATTCATTTTTATATTCCTCTCATCTTGAAAGTGCTCAATAAATGTTTATTGAATGCATCTTTGAATGATTGAGAAGCAATACAAGCAAAGGTACAGAGCAGAAATAAGCACAGCATGTCCAAGTTTTATTGAAGGAATTGGCTGTGTAGAAGAAGTTTTATGTTGAGGATAATAAAAATATCAATTTAAATTATTAGGGAGAAGACCTAGGAGGGCCTTGCTTGTCTAGACTGGCATTATCTTCTCTTGGCTGGACTCACAATCCTAGTTTCACTTGGTCAAAGAGGCCCATTAGGGCCTTAAACCCATTATCACCCAGTGGTGTGTGACCAAGTGATAACACTAAATCAGACCTGAAATCCTTCGATGTTAGTCCTTAGACTTCATTCTGTCCAATAATGAGCCATTGGAGAGTTCTGTGACATATACAAAAGGAGTTTTGTAAAGGTTAATCTGACTGAGTACAGGATGAATTATAGGATTAAGAGACTATTTCCAAAGTCCTGTCTAGAAAAAGATAGCAGTGGAGATTTAAAGGAAAAGACACTACAGAGGAATGATGAAAAGAAATTGGTATTGATAAACTGTGAGGGACAATGCTAAGGAAAGGGGAATGGTTAAATATGACTCCACATTTTTGTGAGAGGATAATTGCACTGTTGAAAGAATTAAACCTAGAGAATAAACTCTAATGGACTTGTTACAGGGATAAGATAAATGGTTCATGTACTACATGTTGGGGTGATAGTGAGCTACATAATGGGAATATCTTGGAAATAAGAGAAGATTTCTGGAAATACGAATGGCAATCAAAAAGTAGTTGCCCTGGCCGGTGTTCTCAGTGGTTAGAGTGTCAGCCCACACGACTGAAGGATCACAGGATTGATTCTCAGTCAAGAACACGTACCTGAGTTGCAGGCTCAATCCCCTGGCCAGAGTCAACCAATCAAGTGTCTCTCTCACATGGATGTTTCTCTCTCTCTCCCCATCCCTCCTTCCCTTCTACTCTCTCTAGAAAAGCAATGGAAAAAATATCATTAGGTGAGGATTAACAAAAACAAACAAATAAAAAGTAGCAATGTTGTGGGTGTGGGTAAGATTTAAAAAGCAAAAGAGAGCTCTGGACTAGGAATTAGAAAAGTATCTGAGTGTCTTCAGTAAGTTACTCAATCTCTTCACTTGTATAAAGGAGGAGAATGCTTTGCTCTTTACCTCATGGGGAAGAGATAATGCTCAAATGAGGATAAGATCTCAAAGTGGTTTTGAAAACATGAGGCCTTATGCAAATATATATGGTTATTCATCTCCATACTTATTTCCCTGTCCTTCTCATGATCATTTCTCATAATAAAGATAAATCAACACATGATAGTGTAATAATTTGAACAACTAAGTAATCACAAAAAATCCCACATCTATCATTAAAGAATTAATCCAACTTATGTTCTCCTGTGAATCACAAAAATAGTCGAAGGAGAAATGTAAAACAATAAAATAAAAAGCATATAATTTTATTTCTACAGTTTATTTTGTGCTAAGTGTTGTGCAGTGAGATATATGACACAAAGCACTTAAGTAACTTGCCTACAGTTCACATAGCTAGTGCCATATCATTGTCTAATCTGAGATGACAGTACCATTATTGCTTTATCTACCACTCATATTAGGACAGAAATGCAGCCGATTAACTATAGCATGCCATCAGTTGCAATTTGTGCCCCAATTTCAGAGATGTTAAAGTGTAGAGGAAAGAGTCATCTTATAATTGATGAAATATTAAGGTGATAGTAAATGCCTTTTTGTTTCTAGCCACTGCACAATACCACTTCCCATAAAAAATGTGATTTGTAAACCCCTATTGCAGGTGCATCACCATTCCTCTGATACTTGGTAGCACACTCAGCTAGATTTGGGGTATGGTCCTGTGAGCTTAAGGGCAAACAAGGAAGGAGACAAATGCTGCTCCACCAGCTATTCCCCATTCCTTTTGATGATCTTCCCCAGTAAGAAGAATCATGGTAGGATTTGAGGACCTTCAAGTTGCCCTGAACACAAACCACTGCTGATATCCCTCAGTCTTTGGGACTCTAGCCAGGACAGCTCTGCTATGCTAAGAAAAAATTAACTGCCTAGGAGGAGATTTACAAGAGACTAGAAATTTTTCTTCACAGGAAAGAGAGACTATAAAATTCAAGATGCATTTCACTGCCTTGCTAATATAAGTTTTTATTTCACCAATATCCCCCAAAATAATGAGTAAGTACACAAACAGTACAAGGTACATTTTTTTGGCTACATATTCTGTAATGTAAATTATTTCTGTTGTTTCATCCATGCATGTTTATTTTGAGAATATCTCTATAAATTAAACATTAAAGGTAATACAGAAACCACTTATGAATCCTATTCTTCAAACCAGAAATTGCATTGTAAGTAGTCAAGACACATTCTTTAAACATTCATCAATTACCCTTTGTCCCTCTAATGTCATTCATGCAACAGAATGGAGAGTCATGAAGATCTCTCCAAGGTCATATATCAGCATCTGATTAGAAAGTGAAAATGTTATGTAAGAAGTCACCATCAACCTGAGTCCACTTCAGGTCCCTTGGATGTATAGACAAGGAACCCCAAAAGGCCAAAGGATAAACCAACAACCAAAAGAAAGGAAAAGGAAACAGAGTCATCACATTTGTTTGCACTGAGTTTCAAAATTCCACATAGAATCACAAGTAGTTATTGCTCCACAAAAGGCTGTGAACTCCCTAAGGGCCGTGCTGGGACCACTCATCTCTGTATTCCCGGAGCTTAGTATCAGGGCTGACTCTCAACATGTTGAATGGATGAATGGACAATGAAAAAATGGCAAATGACTGATTCTCCATATGAATTAGATATCTACCCATGTTAATTGGTCATGGATCCACCAGCAGGCTGGATCAGCTTGGGGGCGGTGTGTGTGGGAGTGACACAGTTTGGGGCAGCCAGCAGAATGGACTGGATGACTTGTTATTGGTCACTATGAAGCACCAAAGGGCTCACATGGCACTCGGGGCAGAAAGATGGGAAATCACCTTTAAGCAGAAGATAAAGAGAGAAGCAGAATATCAGGGTTGGTCAAGAAACCCACAGCAAAGAGCTTAGTGGTCAGGAAGGGATCTGGAAGCCTCCAAGGCAAGTGAAATGAAGAAACCAAGGCCAGGAAGAAGTTTTACTAATATACATCCAGACAGAAATGAACCTCTAATAAGCAGATTTCTGTAGAGGATATAGCTTTCATAAACATGTTCTGTGTGTGCACCAGAATCCTGACCCTAATATTCAGGTGGGAGCCATTCAACCTAGTTTTTATAGTTAACCAGACATAACTTACAGGGATTTTTTTAAATGAGGGGCACTATGACATAAAGATCTATATATATAAAAGGCTAAGTGACCATCCTACCATCTGACCAGCCTGTAGGTATGATGCGCACTAAACACCAGGGGGCAGATGCTCAACGCAGGAGCTGCCGAGCTGTGGTGACTTGGCAGCGATGGTTCTCAGGTGACACACCCCACAACCAGAGAGGAGGGAGCCTGATTCCAGTGTGCATCACCTGAGAACTACCTTCTGGAAATCTGAGAGCCGGTTTCAGCCAGATCCCCGCAGGCCAGGCCAAGGGACCCCCCCTGCCAGAGGGACCTGGCTCACTCTGCAGATGCCCTTCGAGCCACAGTGTCGCCCCAGGAGCAACCAGCTGGGGAGGGACCAAGGGAGGTTAGCTCTAGGGCGTGTCCTGCCTATCTCACCCAGTCCCGCCTCCCCAGCCACCTTCTAATTAATTTCCTTTCAATGTGCATGAATCCATGCACAGGGGCACTAATTTATTAAGAATGATTAAAGACATACCTTTTAATGAGAATGAAAGAGAGAGTACTATATACATAGACTCTGAAGGATAACTAAACGTTATTCAATGAATTATACTAACAAACTCTGAGTTCTCTTCCAAATGGACATGATGATAAGATGATAACTAGGGGGCTGAGAGCCATGGGCCAGGGCGGAAGGAGGAGGTGGTTAGGGGGAGCTATGGTTCTCTCATACATAGTTCCCTGGCTGTTATTTGTTTGAACTGTAAGCAACTGAGATGTAAATTCTCAATTTCAGAGCCCTTGTTACTAATTCTTGGTCTTATTGGCTTGTTTTTAGTATTTAAATATTACATTTTATCTCATTTTTAAAACATTTTACTCACTTTGCTATACATTCCATACACAGTACTTGGAACACAGCTGGTGCCTGGATAAACATCTTTGAATGAAGGAATAGGCAAGCAACCATACCTGTGCTATCAAATACTTACTACATCTGAGAACAAGAACCACAACTTGGTCAAGTGTGCAATGTCAACTAAAATCCAAGTCTATAGGAACTTTCTAGTTCTAAATGCATCTCATTGTGTTTTTATAATAGCCCTGTTACTGACTTGGAAATAAGTGAAGTACTTATTTGCATGTTGTCGTGAGTGACAGTAAGTATGAGGGGCAGAAAAAGAAATAATTGACTATCTGGAAGGGTCTAGGAAGGCTTCTTATAGGACTTGATCTATGATCTGGGTTTTGAAGGCACAATAGGATTTTTTTTTTTCAGGTAGGATTGAAGAGGATAAATCCTACCTGAAAGATTAGCATATTCAAAGGCAGACCAGGCATCATTATTCCACATTTACTAAGGGCTTAACTGCCCAGTCAGCATGTGATAGAGCTTGAAACTATTTCTGATTTTTAAGTCTTGTGTTATTTCCACTGCAATCTATGGTCCTCTGGCTAACAGATGCTCAACAATCAGTCAGATTATCTTGAAAGACAGGAACTCTAAGACAGCTACAAGCTAGGTAACTCTCTGGGTCTTTAGGGTGACGTCTGTGAAGAAGGAAACCCTAAGGTGAGTAATAACCTGTGAAAATAAATCTGGAGCACAACAGAAACTAAGGAGCCAGCATCAGAGGCAGCAGCTGGGAAAGAAAGGAAACCAAGCACCTGATTGATGCCCTGAATAAACATAATAACAATAAGAACCCTTACAGTAATAAAAGCACTTTAAGTCTCCAACACTGGAACACACTCCAGGAGAAGATTAAATTAGTCGCCCTGAAAACAGACTAATACTTTACTAAATGGAAAAAAAAAGTTGTGTGGTTTTTTTTAAGCCAAGCCAGATAACTATTAAAAATAAAATGAGAAAAAGAAGCAGAATAAGATTAATAAGGAAAATAGTACCTTAGAATCTCCTCTAACAAAATAATAAGATACAAAATTTTGGACCAATCCATAACAGTTATTCATGCCAGCTATTGATTAATGCCCATAGAGACCACAGGTGAGTGGGACAGTCCTAATTGGCCATGAGAAGCAGAACTCATGTGAGAGCTACATTGAAAGTTCGTATTACAGACATCTGTGCCTTAAAATTAGAGCCATTTGGCAGTGGAACTATTCTGTATATACATAATGGTGGATACATGATCTTATACATTTGTCAAAGCCCATAGAATATCCAACACCAAGAGTGAACCCTAATGTAAACTATAGACTTTTGTTAATAAGGTAATAATACTAGCTCAGCAATTGTTAACAAGGGTACCATACTAATACAAGATGTTAATAGTAGGAGAAATTGTGAGAGTCTGGGGGTATCAGGGAACTCTGTAAACCTAAAACTGCTTTATTATAAAATAAAGTAAAATATAAAATAGAGTTTATTAATTAAAAAATAGGACTATTTTCTTGTAGGCCCTCAAGCTATAACTCACATTATTCCAAATCTATTATAATATAGCTATTTCACAGTAAATATTATTTTTTCTATAAAATAAAATTTAAAATTTTTCATAATATTTTATAATATTGCTCTTTGAATTAATTGAGTATAACTACTCATTTAATTTATGATCATCAATTATCCAGCAATCATGGCACATATTCAGAAATTCTCGTGAAGTGAAGAAATTTAAAACATAAGTTGTCCAAATACAATAAAATGTTAATGAATATTAAATATAGATCAAACTTGTATAGTATTACATTTTGAAACAACTAGAGATTCTTAAGTTTAATTTTAACATTATTTTTTATACTTGGGCCATTAAATTTTATCTGTCAAGTCTCAAGCATTTTCATAGAACCTAAAATCCATTAACCCCTGGTATTATATTTAATATCTATACTGCCCAATGTATAAAATAACTATACTTAAAAGATATATGGATAGATTTAAAATAATGAGACTAAGTTATAGGGGCTAATATTTATTTTTACTTTAAGTATACTTTATATTCATTATATTTCATTTCCATATTTTACCTGATTTCAGTAACAAATTTCCACTTAGGAAAAATAACATCTAGACATACTACTTACTGTAGCTTCTTCCCTTGCGGTTTACACCTTCAAGTGCATAATTTACATAATTCTCTGTAGGATAGTATGATATATACAGTGAGATCTGTCTTATTGCTACTTCTCTGCACAAACTATCAGGAATGTTTTAACAGTGCTTATTAAAAAAAAAAATACTAAATGAGATGAAAGAAATGGGATAATTTTTTTTTTTTAAAGTCAACCATTTTATATTTTCCAAAAACACCTATGTCAGTAATCTTGCCATCAGCCTTCCTCAATAGCCTTCTTCCTGAAGCATAAGGTAGGAGGCTTTAACAAAAAGAAGGGAATTTGGTTTACTTATAACTGAGGGTAAGCCCCATACCTCATTACGTATCAGCAGATTTTGTGAAGGAGAAGCTTTGCTCAAGGAAACACCTTATTCAAAGTATGAAGCTATTCAAGTGTAAATATTTTAAAATAGTGTTGTCAGTTGAACCAGAAAAAGCCAATTGTCATGAAGCCCCAGGAAATCAGTGTGGAGGCGTCATCCAAATCAGGCCTGGACCTTTTTTTCTCTTCCTGCCAATTGTTGCACTTTGTTTTTAATTTGGTTTGACCTAGAAACGGAGCAACAAAAGAAACCCTGGCTTGTCTAGATAAATCTTTCATTAGGCTTGTATTAAAGCCTTGTAAGGAGACATGGGGATGAAAAATTAGCATTCAGTATAGGTGATGGTAACTTGATTAATAGATATGTATTTGTTTATTTATCCATTTATTGCACATTGATGGCAAGAATATGTTTTGTTCTTGACTCTCAGAATACAGACATGCTAAATGAACATCTCTGCCCTAAAGAAGTTCAAAATCAAGCATAAAGCTATGAATAAATAAATAAATGCAAACAACTATATTATTATAGAGAGCAATAAAAATAAAGTAGAAGCATGAACTATGCAGAGTGGGAGAAAGAGATTAATAAATTTGCAGAGAGTCAGGAAAGAATTGCTGGAAAAGGTAATATTTATGCTAGGTTTTTGAAGATGAGTAGAAGCTTGCCAAATGGGAGGAAGTTTATTCCCAGCAAAGGTTAAAACATAACTCATATATCTGGGGAACTCATATGTAGTTTCAGTCTCCTAGAGCTAGAAATACATATGTCTATTGAGCACTTGAAATGTGTGTGTTAAATGTTAAAATGATAATATTCTCGGTTACCTGTTGTTGTTTTGGAGTATTTTGTTTGTCTTACTTGTTTTATTTGCTTTTCCTATTTTATTGTAGCTACCAGAAAGTTTAAAATACATACATAGATGTTTATTAGACAATGCTGTCCTAAAGTGCATAAAACAAAGAATTAATTATGAGAAATAATGCTGGAAAATTGTCAGGGGCAAGTCATAAAGTCTTTTTTTGACATGGAAAACCCCATATAATGAGCAAAGAGCAGTCACAGAAGGTGGTGTGGTAGCAACTACAAGGGACATTGTAGGGATATGAAAATCTGGGAAGGCTCCTGGTCAGGAAAGAAGGAGCATTGAGGTAAGACTCTAAAGCTAACCAGAATTCAAAGCCACTGAGAAAAAGTCCTTTCACATGTAGAGCAATATGGCCAAAGCACAGAGCTGGACTGGAGACTGATCCAATGACATGGGTGGTTAGACCTGCATTGATGAGAAGAGGAAGGTAGACTGGACAGAGAGCACAACCAACAGCCAGCACACAGTGCACATCGTTGTACAGTGGCCTGCAGCACAAACTCCCATGGACCAATTGTTAGGACTTGGCAGTTCCCAAAGGAGGTAGGAAATAGTGCCTGGCTGCATTCAACACTGAGAATACAGGCTACACTGGACCTGGTAACTTGGCAATGTGACCTCACTGAATGGGCACTCTTCCGTCATTGTCATTTAACACCCAACCTGGGTGCAGAACAGACCTTGTCCTGTCTGGTCAAGCTCTCCAGGAATAAGCAGGAAATTGCAGGAAGTTATGCTTTTAGGGCAGCAGATGGCACTCTCTCCTATGCCTCAGTACTGAAGGTTTTCATGATGGGAGAGGCCGTCTTTTACAGAAAATGGAAGATTTCAGAGACCACATACATCACTTTGCAGCAAAGTTAGGGGTACTTAATTTTAAAGTCTAATTTACATAGAATGTTTATGTCCAATTCTAAATATTTATTGTAAGGAAATTACTTAAGAGAAAGAAGGAGTGGGAAATATATGTACAAAGATGTGCACTGCAATATCATTTATAAAATTAGAAGCAACCTAAACCTAGAAGCTCAGAGGTAGGGAAATGGGGAAACTTCTGTCCATTTAATCTACTTTGATGGTTGAGAATAGAACTCAACCATCAAAATGATAGATATAGACATTATTTCATAGCTAAGATTCAGTGAAAATAGTATAAGAAAATATTTCCCGAGTACAATTTTTACCCTATTTAAAGTGTATATGGACATATAAACATTAGATTGGAAATTTTTTGTACAAAAATAACTATAGTTGTATTAGGATGCCTTTACTAGTTGTTTCACATTTTAAGTAACACTGTAATTGCCTAAGTACCCTATAATAGCTTCCCCACCTAAGAGAGTCTTATCCAAAAAGCATCTTAGGGTAGTCTGTGCTTTGGGTTATTTTGAAATTGGGAAAAGGTTAAAGTAACTTAAGACTGCCCAAAGTTCTGCCTAGTGGTCTGGCATTGGGAAATTTTACCAATTGTATTCTTTAGAGCCTGGTTTTCTCTAAAGGTTCCTTCTAGAGTTGTGTTGGACCTGATACAGCATTTATTACCTCCCTGGGGGATCTCTAAGAAGTGGCTAGTCTAGTGAGGTGCTGGTGTTGGAATTCCAGGGCTAAGCACATGAGGTTGCAATGATGGAAGAGCTGTTGAAATAACCATTATTCTCACTGGTCCCTAGAGAAGGAGCCCTGGCTCTGCAGTGGTGAGGGAGATGGGCTGCTCTTTGCTCTCCACACTTGCAGTGTGACTCAGTAGGAAGAAGGGACTGCGGCAGTCACCTCACAGAAGGATGTGACACAGTCTCCAAGGTGCCATCAAGGCATTTCTGTAGGATTCATTTCCCCTTAGGAGAGGCAAGGCAGGAGCAAACAATGTGTGACTACCATTTCCTGAGTTCTTCTGTTAAATGATCTTTATGTGGGGTATCTCCCTTACTTTCAACTCTAGGCAGATGCTATAGCCCCATTTTACACAGGAGAAAACTGAGACCCAGAGAGACAGGATATTGTATCCAAGGTTCTCAATTTGAAAATGGCTGAGCTGGAATCAAACCCAGTCGCCTGACTCCGTGCTCTTTCTACTGCACTTCTTGAATGCGGATGGTCTCCTCTCCTAGGACCTGGCGCGTAGTAGCTTGCTTCTGGAGAAACCTCTCCTCAGCTATAGACTGTGAGGAGTTAGAAAAAACACAACAGGATATTACAGTTGTTATTACTCAGAACTCCCTCATGAAAACATATTTGTTTTACAAATGTGGAAAATTAAACTCAAGCAGATAAGATTCTGTTCTAAAACAATATTTGCACAGTACTTTAAACACAAGTGTTGGGGCTGAATGGTGTCACCTCAAAATCCATATGTTGAAGTCCTAATTCCCAGTACCTCGTAAAGTGACCACATGTGGGGATAGGGTCTTTAAAAAGGTAATTAATTTAAAATGAGGGCATTAGAATGGACCCTAATCCAATATGACTGGTGTCCTTATAAGAAGAGGAAATGTGGACACAGATACCACAGAAGAAAGACCACATGAAGACACAGGGAGAAGGCCATCTCCAAATCAAGGCGAGAGGCCTCAGGAGATGGCCTCTCGCCTTGATTTGGAGATGGCCTTCTTCAACCTGCCAATGCCTAGATCTTGAACTTCCCAGCCTCCAGTACTGTGAGGAAATCGATTTGTATTGTTTAACCTATCCAGCCTGTGGTACTTTGCATGACATCTCTAGAAAACTAATAAAACAACTATTTCCACTTGTATTATGTCCTTAAAATAACTCTGTAAGGGAAATTGGTACCATTATTATTTTACTGATACAGCAATCTTACCATGGAAAGAAAAAGCGAAAGTATTCGGTAGTCCCAAAAGCTTTCATGATAGTTCTTATAAACAAGAGGGTTATGTGATGTCAGAGAACAGAGATTCATTCTAAATGTGATCTTTCTGAAGCTAAGCTAAGCCAAATTCTGTGTGGGTAGACAAAGAATATTAAAGAATGTTTTTTGAGGTTATCCTCTCATTTCATAGATGAATACATAGAGGCCCAAAGGTAAAGTCTTCTTTGTGCCTATTGTGCCATGATATATTCCTTCCTGCCATGAAATTGAGGGAACTAGAAACCAACCAGTAACTGGCAGCAGTACAGCTAATTAGTGGTAGAATAGCTCCTATTTGTTTAGCTATAAATGGAAAGTCTTAGTTTTCTTTACTTAAAATTCTTACTTTTAGTCTGTCACAATAAAACATTTTTGCCTGTTCCTAATTCATAAAAAGCACAAAGCTATATAAGATCTTGACAGGACTCTCAGGATCATTTTTTAAAAATGCTTGATTTAAGCTTCTATTCTGAATAGAAGCATCTGTTTCTATTATGCCCAGTAGTTGGCATCATGTTAACTAACTACAGCAGACAAGAGCATGAAAAAGCTAGAATCCTTGTAACATGTATCAGTGGTTCTAAAATCTTGGTCTCTAGACCAACAGCAGTAACATTACCTGGGAACCTGTCAGAAATGCATATTCTTGGGTTTCACACAAGACCAACTGAATCAAAATATCTAGGGATGGGGCCCAGCAATCTATGTTTTAACATCATCCAGGTGATTCTGTTGCATACCAATCATTCGTAGAAAACCAGGTTTGCATCAAAATCTGGCAACATAAAAATATAGCATTACAAATGTTTTCACCTAATAAAGTCAATGCTCTTTTTCCCCCCAGAATTAATAGTGTGTGCAAATCTCATATCATTGCTACTGGCCTTATTAATCATCACCTGATATAAGCCTAGCACTTCCCATGTATCAACTTATTTAACCTCACATAGGGCAAGTGCTCTTATCACTCCTTTTACATACAGATGAGGAAGCAGAGGCTTGCACAAAAGACTAGCTCATTTACACAGCTAGTAAAGGACACAGCTAAAGCCAGGACTCAAAGTCAGCTCAGTCTTGATGCCAAAGTCCATGATTTTTTTCCTTTATGCTCATTTGGAGTTGTCAGATTTAGCAAGTAAAAATACAGGATGCCAGTTAAATTTTAATTTCTGTTGAATATCA
Organism: Eptesicus fuscus; assembly: GCF_027574615.1. NCBI lineage: Eukaryota > Metazoa > Chordata > Mammalia > Chiroptera > Vespertilionidae > Eptesicus > Eptesicus fuscus. The sequence goes on from NC_072475.1 coordinate 37,811,558, forward strand.
ATCAAAAGCTTTTAGTGTCCATTCTTTTGAACAATATCAATCAAAAGCTTTTAGTGTCAATTCAACATCAGCAGGGATCCCCACTTTGTAGTATGGTGAAGAAGGAAATTTTATTCAGTTCAAAAAGCTCAATTGTGATGCATCAAGGCTATGAAAACAGCTGTTAGAAGGCCCTGGGTGAGGATGCCCTAGGGCCAGGTCCCTTTCTGGTTAGACGGTCCGCCTTGCCCTGTGCTGCTCTACTTAGACTTCAGTCTTCTGTGGAAAAGGAAGTGCACTTCCTGAGCCAGGGAGGAGCTGGCTTATATATAGACAGATGTCCTCACCCCTGGTCCCTGATTGGTCCAGACTCATGCAAATGAGAACTCCAAATCCTCACAGTTTGATTGGTCCAAAAGGCACTTTCCTGATTGGTCAGAGTGGAGCCATTATGATTGGTCAGTAAAGATAAGGATGTAGCTGTGCAGCTTCACTTGGACAGGGAAAGTCTCAGTCCTGCTGGTTGAAATAGTATTCCAGGAACTCCTCTATAGGGGCTGGCTCAGATGGCAGCAATACAGTGCAGGCAGGCCATTTAGTGCAGAGACAGGTAGTTCATTACAGGCTTCTCCCTGAAGTGCAGTTTGCATGAGAGGCCCCTGTGTAGCAATGGCTGCTAGGCTCTGTTTTATAAATTTGAACCTAGTTAGCCACCAGGAGTCCTTCTTAATAGGTATCTTCTTTCTTAAGATTCACAGCAACATTTTTTTTTTTTTTTTAGTGTAAATGTACCCCATACAATATTTGAGACATACTTATATTGACAAATGATTTGTTGTGTGGAGGTTCAGAACAAACCACCCAAATGTGCATCAGTAGTATACAGATTACTTTGAGCTAGAGGCAATTTTAGCTTCAGGTTCAAGAGAAACTTCCCCTCCCTTTAACTACCTAGAAGAACTTGAATTAGGGACCTTGACCATAAAAAGAGATGATCACCAATAATTTCTTTTTGACCCACTTATAGGGCATGAGAAACTTTTATTTATTAAACATCTGTTCTTCTTATCATCCTACATTGAACCATTGAAGCTCACATCTTCATCCCTACCTCAGGATGACTTATATACCTCAATCCCCCTTTCTGTCTCTGAACCTCTCACGCATGTGAGGTCTCTGATTCTCTCATGTCTACAGGGTTCCCATGCATATGTATGTATTAAATTTGGTTATTTTCTCTTGTTAACCTGTCTCAGGTTTGGTTGATTATTAGACCAGCGTGAAGAACCCTGAGAGTAGAGGAAAGTTTGCAGTGTCCTGTATTTAATCTGGCAGTCCTATCACATTGTCTCTTTCCCTTTGCTTTTCAATCAGTTGAAGAAAAGAAATCTGGAAAAGGGTCTTCTTTGAGGATCATTAAGAGTAAACTTGACCTTGGGTCCCACTGCAGAAGCTGCATTTTAACACCATTTCCAAGCGGTTTATGTGAACATTATTGTTCAAGAAGGAACATTTAAGAAAGGGGTATTTCAAGGGTGTGTTAGAATAGTTACATCCAGAATGACTTCAGTCTAGCTAGGGTCCATATTCAGAGATCCCTCCAGACCTGAGATTCTATGTTTCTGTCAGGGAAGATAATGTGAAGTAGCTTATCAATTTACTTTTCTCTTGAAATACTGATATAAATCTGTATAAGGCAATAAGAAATATTGAAAAATCAATAATTATTTCATTTACAGAATTATAATTATTGATTAGGTTTTTGAATGTGGGAGTAACATTGAACAGAATTTTATATCAGCAAAACATCATAAAAATGCCTTTAATCTTGGATTTTAAATCTCTTATTCAAGTCACTAACAGAATATTCACAACAGAAGTAATACTACTCATTTACAAGTAAGAATACTTTTTTTTTTAGCCATAACACCAAATATGAGACATAGAGGGAGGAAAGTAATTTCCCAAATGGTACATTTACTCATTCATTCAGTGTTTATTAAACACCAGGAAGAAGCAGAAGCCCTTCTTCCATTATAGCAGACACGTAACATCTCTTTATGCGAAACGTTCAGTGATCGTTTTGGGGAACCAGCCTCAAGCTTTCTAAGACAAGAATTCTTCTTATTGTGCCTATAAAAGCCATTATAGCTCACATAAACATATTGTTGGTGTAGGAACATTCAACCCTGTAGAGAATTTTTATAAAAATTTATTTAAGCCAAAAAGAGGGTGCATCTGGAAGCAAGGTCTCAAAAGACTAAGATAAATGCTTTGGAGAATAAGAGTTTGCAGTTTTGTTTTATGCATTTGAAATTAAGGAGGGTATGTAGGGAAGATTACATGGGAATGGGAGGAAGCAATTCAGGAACCAAATTATAAAATAGTTAAGAGTATATGCTCTCTTAGGGTGGTCACGTGGAGGTGGGATTACAGGGTGGTTAAGGTTCTGTATTCTCCTGAGGGATTTGAAAAGGTGGTCAGGTATTAGAAGGAGGGGTCTCAAAGGGGGCATTTCAAGGGTGTGTTAATTTAGATGTACAGAAACAATGGACAGGACTTGCTTTAGGCAAAGATAAACTTTTTAATAAAGAACTTGTATACCTGGGGCATGACTACGCACCATGACCTGCCACAGACCTCCCGGTGAGGTTAGTTTTCAGGGAATCCCTTTTTGTCCACAGTATAAATCCAATCATTCAGCAAACATGCACTAATTTCTTACTATGTTCCAGGCATTGAGGGATGGGCTTATATGTAAGAAAAAGGGGACAGGGGAATACAGGCCTGTGCAATGATTCAGCGGAATATGAGCAATGGCATTCTCCACGCTGGGTCCTTGAAATGGAGAAGGCAACACATCTGTGTGAGCATAGGGTGTGGTGAAAAGTGGATATAAGGCCAGGAAGGCAGGCTGGGGGATCTTATCAGAAAATCTGTAGTCCCCAACCTTGAGTTTACTATCATTGACTTGCATCTATCCACATTAAGCAAAAGTAATACATTTCCATTTGTCTGGTTTTATGTAAAAGTCTTTCCACTTTAGTATGTGGATGAAAAGGGGCCACATACTAAACCTGACAAGCTCAGAAAAGGCCTGCGTGGTGGCCTGGCAAACTCAGAGACCTAAAGTAACCACAAAGGATGGTCTGAAATTAAAATTTTTAACCTAAAAGCAATTTATGAAGGGTAATCATGTCCTAGGATAGAATCCTCTCTGACAACCTTAACTAAGCCTATCTTATTGTCTTTTGCATCTACAATAGCATTCCTTTAAAATGTCAGGGTAAGACCCCTCAGGGCACAACCATGCACCAGGGCTAGACCACAAATCCTCTAGCTCAGTGGTCGGCAAACTCATTAGTCAACAGAGCCAAATATCAACAGTACAACGATTGAAATTTATTTTGAGAGCCAAATTTTTTAAACTTGAACTTCTAATGCCACTTCTTCAAAATAGACTCTCCCAGGCTGTGGTTTTTTTTTGTGGAAGAGCCACACACAAGGGGCCAAAGAGCCGCATGTGGCTCGCAAACCGCAGTTTGCTGACCACTGCTCTAGCTGGTTTGTAATGTTAATTGTTGACTGTTAACAATCCTGTACCCACCTATGTAGAAGATGTATGTGTCTATCATTTTGTTTTTCATCCAATCCCAGAGATTTCCCAGCTTTGCTTTCTCCCATCTCCCTGATCTACCACCAATGGATTTCATGTAACCCACTTGTGTCAACTCTTTTGATTATAATGTATAAAATAAGGTGCAAACTGCCAGTCTCTGAAGCATTATCTCAATCTTTTGACATTTTGCTTCCCGGCAATTGTCAACAGCGTAACTCAAATAAACTCACAAAAAAATTCTTCACTGGTTTAAATGTTGCTTATGTTGACAAGTAAATATTTATCTGCAATATTATTTTGCTCTCTGACATTAATTTACACCTGGTTTAGGAAAAAGTACTTCATTAAATATCAACTGTGACACTTAAGAAGTTTGGTATTTTCAAATTATTAATAATATTGAGCAAATATATACCAACCTCTCTTTATATTTGGCCCACAGAGGTTTGCATTATGAAAAGAGTTTCAGCTATTTATTTGGTCTCATGTCCCCAGGTGGACTATTTTTCATAAATTATAATAAACAGTATACATTTTAGATACTAAACAAATGTATGTTGCATTATGTCACTGAGTCCATGGGGTTATAAAAATGCATAATTATTCTCCAAACACTCATCCAAGCTCAATGTGCAATGAAAGCACCTACCAGTGGGGGAGTCAGCATGTGTGCCTGCTAGAAGGTAGCTCTAGCTTATGCGAAGTCACCGGGGGGCGGGGAGGGGGCTCAGTGCTTTTGTGCTATGCTGCCAAGACTTTTCAATATCAGTGGAGCCTTCTATGTCTTAACCATTGTCTGAAGGAATTCAAGACTATCCTAAGAAACATAGGCAGAGGGGAAGGCTAAGAGTGAATCACACCATCTGACTCTCCTTCCTCCACCAGGTTATTAACTGTACAATACCCCACTCTGGGCTGAGGCCTGGATTAAATACTTAACATTTTGTCACTTTATCCTTACAAACCCACATTAAAGCATGTGATGCATGGCCTTGCCTGTGTGGCTTATTGGATTGAGTATCGTCCCATGCACCAAGAGGTTGTGCTTCGATTCCCAATCAGGGCACATGCCCCAGTTGCAGACTCGATTCCCCATAGAGGACGTGCAGGAGGCAATTATTTTCTCTCATAATTGATGTTTCTATCTCTCCCTCTGCTTTCCTCTCTCTGAAATCAATTGAAAAAATATATATGTGTGTGAGAGAGATGATCTCCATTAGGCAGAGGAAAATAAAACTCAAGGTCAATCAGCTAATGAATGGCAAAGGGTATATAACCTAGATTCCTATGCCAGGTCTGTGTTCACTATAATGCACTACTTCTCTACTCCTTGTTAAATGTGGTAAAATGAATAAGTACATAAATAAATAAATAGCAAAAGCACACTTGGAAGAGGAGAGGTCTGTAGCATGTGGGCAACTTTTAGGCAGGAGTGTGGAGCAGGGTGGAGCTCAGAGCACAGTCAGACAGCCAGGCCCACGTACAGATTATGAAAATACTATATGTGTTCATAGTGGTGCTGGCTAATCTCCACTTGTATTTGATGGAAGGAAATTCTCTAGGGCATTTCTACAATCTTCTGACAGCTTCTGTTCAGGATAATCTTTTCAAGAATGTGTGCATAGCAAATAGCCTTGGAAGGTAGAACTAGTGTCCCTCCTGGGCAGAGAGCAGATTTGTTTCCTGACCGGGATAATGTCAATAATGTCCTTCCCAGGGACAAAGGTCAGGCATGTTTGCTAGCATCCCTCCGCGGGAGTTTTCTAAGCTCAGTGTTCCTTGTTGGTGGCATAACTCACTGCATGTACAGTATCCACCTGGTCTCACCGCCACACGGCCTCCATGGAACTTGGGGAGCAAGGGGTGCTGATATACACAGGAAGCTCATGCTGCCTGTTGTACCATGAGTAATTGACTATCTAAATCCATCTGGACTCCTTGTCTCCTTTCCACCTGAATCTATGTGATTGTTGAGAGCTGACCTAACAGCTGTCAGCTGCTGCTTTGGGGTTGCCTGGCAGTACCACCTGCTCCTGCACCCCATCCATTCTCCTCACTTCTCTGCCCTGTGCTGAGCCTGACTTCTAAGAACCACACCCCTCACCTTACTTGCCTCTGGCTGCAACTTCTGTTGGAAGTTCTTCTTTTGTAGCCAGTCTGACTCACCCCATTCCTCCTCAGACCCAAAGAGGAAGAGAGTGTGTCACTCTTGCTAGACCTTGAGCGTAACACTATCCATTATTGGATCCTTCAAACCTGCCCAAATTTCTGTAATCAGACTTCAGGAAGCTCTCTGCAGCTAATCTCTTCTGAATGTGCTGACTTTCTTTAAAATAATTTAAAGCAGACTTTTATGTATATGAAACAAAGTTTATACATCTGTATATACAAGACTGCTTTGAAAACCTTTACCTGTTCTTCTTCATCTTACCAAAAGTCACTGTAGTAACCTTGGACTTATAGCAGCACAAGAACCTCCATAAGGCAAGGATTTCAAATACCCTGGGATAGCTTCAACTGAAGTGTGTTACAAATGCATTATTGTTGTGATGGTTATAGAAGTGCTATGGATGGGCATGTTGGTGGACACTATAAAGATGCCCTCTGTGCTAGTTTGCAGTTCCTTGTACCTCTTCTGGCAGGTAGTTATGATCCCCAGTGTGAAAATAATGCACTCTAAACCTTGGTTTAATTAAATAAATATACAAAAAATTAAATAAGGCCACAACATAAAACCATCCTGTATAATAAAAGGCTAATATGCAAATTGCCCCCTCAACCAGGAGTTGAACCCAGAGTTTATCTGGGATGTTTGAACAGGGAGTGGGGCCGGCTGGCCAAGCACCCTTGGCACCTCACCCAGGCCAGCCTGGCCTAACCGGCCAGATCAGGACAGGCAGGCCAGACCCCACCCAGGCACAAATTTGTGCCCTGGGCCTCTAGTTCTATATAAAATGAGATCATTTGAGGACCTTAACATTACAGTTTTTAGTTGGAAGGGATTTTTAAGGTCTTAAATAACACTCTTACATTTGATAATCTATTAGTATCTATAAATTCTGTGAAATTGATATTATATAAATTCATTTTAGTCTCCATCAAAATCATTTCATTTCCCTTTATTGAGTAGTATTCCTACAACTCACCACACTGATAGTATTATCCCAATACTACATATAAGGAGGAACTCAGTAAAGTGTTTCTTTTTGTTAATAATAATGGTGGCAATGAGTGAACAAGGAGGCCATGTTTGTGCTTTGCCTTAAAAGATGGGCAGGTGTTAGCCAGGATGATGAACTGTGCAACTCCAGGGCAACTCAGGCAGAGAAGACACCCAGGCACAGGTCTCAAGGTAAGAAAGACATTAATGTGTACTGGGAATGACAAGCAGTTCAGAGTTATAGGAACATAAAGGGTAAGCTGGAGTTAAGGGAAACAGAGGAGAGAAAGGTGAATGCCTCTAGTGTTCACCATTTAAAATTATCTTCTTCTCACCATCCAGTGCAGCTCTTCCCTCTATAAAAGCCTGCCAGCTCTGGACTGGAGAACAGCCATAATCAATAACATCCAGGTTTTCAATTGACTGAACAGTCACGATCAACCATTTGGGGATCCCTATCTCCATGAGTCAACAGCTATTTAGCATTTGTTATGCTCTTAGCACAGTGATAAGTGAACCAATCAAAATCCCAAGTCATTTTAACGGAGATTAAGTGAACATTATAAACCAAGGTCAATGTGTTCATTGAACAGTCTCCATCACTGCTGTCCCTTCCAAGAATGGTTTTTGATTCTCTTTCAAGAAATCAGAATCCACAAAGCATCAAGGCCAATATAGTTTAAGATAAAACCCAGGCTCTGCACTGACGAATATGAATCTAAACAAGGAGTAGTTTTGGATAATTTAGCCACTCCATAGTCTACATCAGCAACCTCCCAAGCCTCTCCCCCCAAACACTCATTATGCTATAAGCTTATTATGCTAATGCAACTGCAAGACCAGTTGTTATGACTTCACACATCCCCCAGAGTCAGATTGTCTTCTCTAAGCCTCATCTGTATGAAATGTTACCGAGGTAGAATATCTACCTAAAGTGTTGTTATTTATTTCTAATGCGGTGGTTTTGAGAAAGAGAAAATTATCTCAAAATTAGAATAAAGATAAGAAACAAACAAATAGTTTGTTTCTGCTAGCAAAGAATTATATATGAACAGATATAAATAAATAAGTATTTTTAAAAGTACTTAATAAGAGACAATCCAACATGACCCATGCTTAGAAGGGCTCTTCTCCTGGTTCAAAGCTCTGCTATTGCCATTTTGAAATTCTTGATGATTGATTGCCATTTTGAAATTCTTCCCACAACCCTGGCATGAGCCTTGACTGGAAATTGGACCTGCAACCTCGCTGTGCATGGGACGATGCCCAACCAATTGAACCACATGGTTCAGGGCCAATTCATTTTATACTGGATCCTGCAATACTGGTCATTGAGTACACAACTGGCCAGCGAAAGCAAATGGTGAAGAAAGATTTATGCCAAACTTTGAATATTTAGGAGCCAGAGAACTTAAGAAAAATGAGGGAAGGTGCCTAAATTTTATAAATATTCTTTCTGTGAAAACACTAAATAAATAAATAAATAAATCCAATAAATTAAAATTAAATTCTGAAATAATTTCCTAAAATGGTTCTAAAAATTAAATTAATCTACTTTTGCTCTGCCCATTCTTCTTTGACTTAAGAAGGTAGTATTTATTCCTCACTTTGTATCACTGCTTCAGCCTCCAGAAGGGATTTAGTGTATCATACACAAACCAGATAATAAGCTTTTAATTGTCACAGAATTCCACAAGATGTCAGCGTTGGGCTGAAATAATAAATCCAACACTAGGAGTTAGTTTTCATTAAAAAACTAAAGATTCCAGGACTCCCTTTAAAACACTATGGGTCTGAATCTGTAGTAATGTAGTGCCTACTATGTGCTAGAATCATTACACACATTATTTCTAATCTTTAAAATAACCCTGTATTAATTTAAATTCCCATTTTACACTTGAAAAAAGCCAAGATTCATAGAAGTTAAGTCAATTTCCCAAGGCGTGCAGCTAATAAGAGCCAGGGTCAATATTTTAAAAAGGACTATCTGAGCCCAAATTCCATGCAATTTATACTTCATCATACATTGGCAAGGCATCAAACAAAGAAAATAGGCAAAGGAGTTCAGAGAGTAGACACAAAACAAACTCTGGGATCTCTCTCCTGTCCAGGTTCTCTCTGTGCCAGCTAAGGGTGGCCAGGGTGCCACACTAGGTCCCAAAGCATCAACCTAGCAGCTGCCCTCTCCTGAGTTTGTGAAAACAGCAGGGACACCCAGTAGGGCCATTCCCAGAGATATCTGATCCCTGCAAAAGGACATTTCAGCAAAACTTTATTGGTTTTGATCATCATCTCTTATTAGTATTATTGTTACTATATAGCATTAGGTTAGTGTCAGAGGTAATGTTCAGAATAAATCATGGACTTTAATACTACTGCTGCTTCCAGATGTTTCTGACTAGAAAACCATAGGCCAGGGGCCTCTCTATACCTGTTCTTTTTTTTTTGTTTTTACCAGACCTACAAGCTCCGCCCTCCTCCCCTCTAAGGCTTTGGAGCCGTTCTTCCTTTATTTGGAAGGCAATTCAACATTAAATTTACCTTTCTGTGTGTTCTGATCAACACTATAGGTGAGCCTTATTCCCAAGATAAAACCCTTCTTTGCACCGTTTCTGACATTTGGATTCATTTCCTTGTTGTTTTGAACCTGAATCCTTTCCCACAGAAAGGCAGTAAAAAACACGAGAATTAATATTTCAAACTCTGAGTTTGAGTCCTGGTACCATCCCTTTAAGGGTGACCAACCATCTTGGTTTTCCTGGCACTGTCCTGGTTTTAGCATTAGAAGTCCATTGTCCCAGGAAATCCATCAGTCAAGGACAAACTCAAATGGCTAGTTGCCCTAAATTCACTTCCTAACTCTGTAACCTTGAACAAGTTACCTAAGTTCTCAATATCTAACATGCAAAATGGGCAAAATACTAATATTTATTCCATCAGCTCATTGCGAAGACTAAATGAGGCGTGTGCACAGGGCTTAGCATAGGATAAGCATGCAATGCACTTTAGTTAATATTATTATTCATGACCCAACCTGTCCATAATTCTTCCAGAGCATCCAAGGCTGTAGGATTGCTTTGCTCTTGCCAATCCCTTCCCAAAGAGAGAAGTGCTACCTGGAACACTCCCAGACCTCTGCCTTCCCTTGCCCTTGAGTTTTCTATATTTCCTGTTCCTATATCATCAGCTCTCCTCCATAAGAAGTCTCTGGATCTCTTTATTTTTAACCATCAGTGACAGCTCACACTTCCAAAAGCCTCTGGAGCCACAGCCAGTGATCATGGGGGACAGTAAGGCCTATCCTAGTGGTACCCCAAATCTGAGTGTGGTTGAAAACGTGCAACTTGATTCCATTCACTGGTACAATGTGGATCTAGCCTCAGGAATAATTTTATTGACTTGGCCAATAATCCTTCTCAATCCAACTGTGTCTAATGTCTTGTGTAACTAAAGATCTTCCTCCATCCAAGCATTTAATGGCTGTCATGTTTGACTACACTTTGACACATATATCTTCATCATCATTGCAAATATTGTTTTTACTACTTTATAGAAACATCATGCATAATTAGATTCAGTTTCACCTTATAAAATATATTTTTTGGAACAAGAAAATAAAACACAGTTAGAAGTGGTGCCTACTCTATTTTCTTTTTCTATCTTGTGTACACTTGTATTTATTTTCAAACACATAAAAATATATGTATATATTGCCTCACTTAGGAAAGCTTGCCAAGACATTCTGGCTATCTGTTATCTACCACTCATAAAATCATAACCAAGAGCATACAACTGAAAATGGTATGCTTTATTTCTATCTTCTAAAGAGATACTCAGGTTTATATTTACTGTTTATAGGATACCATCTTTGACTAAATTTTTAGATGTTTTTCATTTTAAGTGAAATCAATACCTCAGGACAGTAATATCTATATTTTTGTTTGTTTGTTTTTATCTCCTCATCCAAATGTCTTAGTCATCAGCCAAATACCTGATTTGCACAGGAGAGATGGTTTGAATGATTCTCAATGCAGATTTCTATGTAGTTCATGTCCATCTTCTTCATGAGACTTGACTGAAGTTCTCACACACAGGAGACTTCATTCTCGCCACTCCCGCCTTCTGGACAACTCCTCTGAGAGCTGACATCCCCACTAACTCTGGGGCAGAGACTCACCTATCTGGACAACTAGGCCTGTTCTCACAGCTGGCTGCACAGACTCAATTCAAAGGAACATGTGGGGCTGGGGTCTTTGTTAGTTCAGTTGGTGAGGCTCTAACTGAAGGACCATGTGCTTCTGGTGAGGCTTCTGAATTTGGAGCCCCAATCCAAAGGTGACATGATTTCACAGAAACTTTCAAAGAGTTAAGGTATTGCAATAGATGATCTCTCTATTAACTTCCAAACTTCAGATTTTATGACTCAGCAATTTAAATGGAATGCACCTAAGCTATGTAAATCACAATATTTACATGGTGAAGAATGAATATGTAATACTGGGAATCTTTTGACAACCAGGCTCTGGCTTCTGAAAGAGTCAATCAGGAAACTGCATAGTGGAAGAAAATGATGGCAGGAGCTTGAGAGTGGGACAAGAAATAACTTTAAGGTACTTTTCTTTCACATGTCCCAAGTTACTGTGTCAGCATTGCTCAGTCATCAATATTGTCAATATACTGTCAGGAGAACCAGAGGCAAGAGAAAGCAACCACCCAATGGAAGAACAATCTTACAATCCTATTCTAAATCAATGAGTTAAGACTACCTTGGTTATTTAAAGGTGAATGTATTACATCATCTCAATGAGTGTTTTTCTTGTTGTGAACATGTGTCCTTGAGATATCCCTGGAAATGAAGCTTCATGGGGCATATAATCCTAGACCCTTAGAATGTCAGAGCTAAGAACATAAGGTAATTATCTGTCCAGCACACTCATTTTACAGATGAGAATACAGCCCAAATTGTGAAGCACAGATTTATCCAGACAGTCCTTATCCTCTCCAGCAAGGTTTCAGGAATATGAATTTTCAGAAACAAGAAAGTGGCAAATTACAGGTTTTAAATGTGATCATCGTCAGTAAAAAAAAAAAATACCCCTTGTTCTTGATCTCTTAATTATTGAACCAGTTCCAAATTAGTAAGGTGGTCATTAAGCTTGAACTTAAATCAAAAAGGGACAAAGAAAGATATGTTATCTCAAAAGAGAAATACATGGAAGGTCTTCCAGCTTATCATCCACAACTTTTTGTACCATTATGCATTCATGAATCCTAATTTTACTTCTGTGATCTGTATGAGCACACTCCATTTCAAGTGGCTCTCATTATCATTTTAGACCTAGTGCATTGCTCCTCAAGTACCTCCATTTCCAGGGGACATGCAAACTTTCTGAGAGTCAGAAAGTCATATGCAATCTCACACTGCTCCATTAACATAATTATTTCAACATTAGGGAAGAAAGAGTCCAGCAATTTAAGATGTTTATGTCTACAAGTAGCTCCTTAACTGTCCCTTGCCCTTATAGCATGGAAGACCCACTGATTCATTGCTCATCACCGCCTTATCAATATTCAAAGTATCTTCAACCTCTTTAAACTGTTTCTCACAAGTGTTAGCTTCCTGCCTGTAATTTCTGTCCTGAAGCAATTTTATTCTATTCATTTAGAAATTTAGACACTTTCATATAATCAATCTTAATTACTCCCCCGTACATGTAATAATTATTTCCTAAGGAATTAGTTGGTGACTCTAAAGAATGATGTAAGGATCTGGCAGCACCAACTGTAACGGGTGTCCCAATCTTTAAGTCTGTAACTTAATCACCACCAGAATGAAACACAATCCCATACCGGATGATGTGTAATGATATGATGATGCTCCAGATCTTTGTATAATCTTATTTTATTTTCACGTTTGTTATGTGACTTATTTCCAAATCAGAAGATTATCTCTTCCCAAAAAATCAAAGTTGACAATTTCCCAAGAAAATAGGAATGTCAAAGAAAGCCTCACTTATATTTGGATCCCTCAAAGGTAGTTGTGGAATGATAACTTTACCAAGAGTAAAACAAAACTTGCCACCCTGCAACCCCAACCTGACTTATAGAAAATTCTTCTTCTAAGGGCCCCACTTATTCATTCTTTCATTCATTTAACAAACTTTTAGTGAGCTCCTACTGTATACCAGGCACTAGGTCAACATTGGGGATTCAAAGACAAAAATGTATGTTTTTTCTCTCAAGGAGCTCATCAATCAGATGGGTTAACACATAATTACACTGCTTTACTCACATATATACCTAGAGTAAAATGCCTATATAATTGATCATCAGACTGCCCAGATCAACCTTCAATCCTTTTTATGCTTGGGGAATTGATATTTTAATCTCTGCCTATCTTTTCAAAGCCTAACAATTTCACACTTTATATGGCCCTTTCAATAGCACCTAGCCTTTTACAAAATAATCAATCCCTCACCTCGAAGGTGCCTCAAGTTATTAACCATCCAATTTTACATCTTACAGGAATTTATAACTGACCTCCCCCCCCCCACACACACACACATGCATATACACACACAGCCTTTGCTACAAAGCCAGTCTAGAGAGTGAATCTCTTGATTGCTGCAGGTTCCTTCAGCCTGCAGACACTACACCACTAAGAGTAACAAAAAATGAGTCCAGTTGCCACCCAATACCCCCAATGAATTTTGGAAACATCAGGTTGGCCTAATGACATCAAGAAGACTGGTAGTAATTAAACCAAACCCCAGCCATAGGACTAGGGTTTAGAAGCATGAATATTCTACTTGTAGAGATGTAAGATCTAGAAAATATTGTTACTGAGTCCGTATCATGTACCAGGCACTGTGTTTCAAAGTATTTATCAGTTCTTATTCAATCCTTTAAAAAATGCTTTTATCACCATTTTAAACATAAGGAAACTGAGGCCAAATAACTTACCCAAGGCAACACATAGTAAGTGGTGAAATCCTGATTGGAAGCCTACTGTGGAAGAGGGCATAGAGAAACTGCAACCCAAAATCTTAGGGTGGAACTGTGTCAGGACAGCTGAATATTGAACTTTACTTGTATTTCATTTGAAGACAAGATTGTCCTTAGATTTTTGTCAATGCCAAGTGTCAGGGGAAATACGTTAACCACACAATTTTGTCTCTAAGTTATTAGAGCCTGATTTACACAGGCAGCTTCCAAATTCTGCCATCTCTGCTGTAACACAATGCCTATTTATAAAGCTTATCCACGATGTGGATATGGAAGAGAGTAAAGAGTTCTCCAAGGATCAATTGAACTATGAAAAATAGATACTCAGTCTGCACCCTCATTGGCTAACTAAAGCTAGCCCATTATTTTCAGGTAGGTGTGGTGGAATGGCTGGTTGCATTGGGAGAACATTTTTATTCTGCTTCAGAAACTTGTAATTCCTTGTTTATTCCCGAGGAACTGTCCTGATAGCCTCATGTCCAGATTAGTAGAGACCCCTGTTCATTGCCCCGAGTTTCCACTAAAGTGAAGCACAAAGCAAACCATCTTTAACATACAGAAATGAACCTCTTGGTCACATAGAAGTGTGTGTAGTTGAGAACTGTAGCAGACAGCCACAGGGCCCCACCATGATTAATGGCACCAATATGAAGTACCATGTCTGTCATCTGGGGGCAATGTTTGTGATAATGGCATATCCCTCCTTTCAATTCTCACTTTCCTGTTAGGAAAAACTGCTCATTTATATCCTCTGAGGATGCTCCTAACAAGATGGATGTACCATCCTACGTTTAAGGAGGAAGGAAAAAAAAAGCAATTGCAGGAGTTCAAGAAAAAAATAAAAGCTGAATCATTCTCAGTAATCTCCCAAATTTATATCCCTCAATATCACAAATTGAATTATCTCTATAAACATTAGTTTAGAAAATCAACTTTTTCACTTACAGCTGTATGGTGAAGAACCACATCACATCCATACAGTAAAGATTTTATTTTCACTCTAATGTGCCAATGGCAGTTTCCAATAAGAAAAGGCAATTTGCTAGTCTAACCAATTACAGTTTGTCCTTGGATGCAGATGACAGCAAAGTCTGAGCCTCTGGTTCACTGAAAACATCAGAAAGATATCCCCAATACTCCGTCTGTTTCTCTGTGAAGTTAAGCATTAAGGAGGTGATTAAAATTCAGCTTAAATTTGGTACCGAATCAAAGGAAAGGAATTGCTATCTGATGGTAGGAGCAGGTTTTCGAAACTGTCCAAGCCCTGTGGACAATACTGAAGCTCCATGCCACCAGCTGTACCCTGGCCAGAAAGCCTTTCTTCTGTACCCTGAGAACACAGGTCTACTTGAAGTGTCTACACTATACGGATTTATTTAAACATCTAGGCCTTGCTTCACTGGGTCCTCTTTTACTGGAAGATGACCCATAGCTGTAAATGAGAGGTATGGAAAGGAATGACTCCTGATTATGCCCTTGATTTCTTGTGTCATGATCAGAAAATCATTTTGCCTATTTTTATCCATTCTACAATGTTAGAACCCATCAGAAAGCTGATTTGTGAAGTTGCAATAATGATAAGATTAGATAACAAAGCAGATCAGGGACATGTGCTGTGATGATAGATACTTAAAGATGAGTACATTGATGGTTCCTGAATAATTATCCAAAACAAAACTTTTGAAGTTAATCTGTTGCTATTATATCAATACAACACTGCATGACTAATGTGAGGATATAGGAAACTTTGCTTGATAATTAAGGGCATTTCCTATATCCAGCCCTGAATCAATGAGCAGGAAATGAAACCTAAGTTTAATTTATTTTCTTCAACTCAAGCATCAGGGAAAAATCTTGGGGAGAGACATGATCTTGTCATTCATTTATTATTTATTCAGTACCTGGCTAGATTGCACTAGAGGCACAGAGATGAGTAATACTTGGTTCCTACCTCAAAAACTTTACAGAAGAAGGAAGGAGACTCTCCTGCTCTCCATGCCCTAGTCACGCATGCTCTGACTTGAATGCTCACCCTTGCCATGAGCCTGCCTACCGGGTTTCTGTGCTGGTTCTCTGCATGGACCCACTCTATTCATTTTTTACCTAATTAACTCCTACTCATCATTCAAATATTATTTTTATGCTCACTAAGTATTATTGAACTCAATAAAAATAAAAATAAAAGCTGAATCATTCTCAGTAATCTCCCAAATTTATATCCCTCAATATCACAAATTGAATTATCTCTATAAACATTAGTTTAGAAAATCAACTTTTCACTTACAGCTGTATGGTGAAGAACCACATCACATCCATACAGTAAAGATTTTATTTTCACTCTAATGTACCAATGGCAGTTTCCAATAAGAAAAGGCAATTTGCTAGTCTAACCAATTACAATTTGTCCTTGTTCTCAAATAGAGGAAGCAAACATATCTGGTGCCCTGAGACCATGGTAAGGCTGTCAAGAAAAGCTTCACAGAAGGCATTTGAGTTGGTAATATTTTGAGATGGATATTGAAGGGTGAATTGGGGTTGTAAAGTGGTAAAAAAGGATTAGGAACAGTTGTACCAAAAAAAAGACACTATCACCCTAGCTGGTTTGGCTCAGGGGATAGAGCATGGCCCTGCGGACTGAAGGGTCCCAGGTTCAATTCCAGTCAAGGGCACATGCCGGGTTGTGGGCTCGATCCCCAAGTAGGGGGCATGCAGGAGGCAGCCAATCAATGATTCTCTCTCATCGTTGATGTTTCTATCTTTCTCTCCCTCTCCCTTCCTCTCTGAAATCAATAAAAATATATATTTTTTAAAAAGACACTATCATCTGCAAAGGCATGAAAATATAAATAGATTGTGATGTTTGCAGTGTTTGCAAGCTCAGAGTGACTCAAACATAGAGTAAAGTATGGACTGGAACATACACTTACTGCATGTTGAAGACTTTACATGCCATGGTTAGGATACTTTCCTAACGCAATAGGAAATTATTGAGGGTTAATGGGCAGGTATTTCAGTTGAGATTCAGAGGCAAACTAGACTAATGAAAAAATAATAATCACTCTTGGTTAAGTGGAGGTGGAGGGTTAAAGGATAAAAAATAGTTCAGAGACTCTGGAAAAAATAGAGGCCAGGCTTGGAGGCTCTAGCAAAGACCACATCAATCACCCCCACTGAACAGACTCTAGCAGGCACACAAAGACCCTGGACATTAGCTGAAAATACCTCCACCAGTCCTTCCAGGAAAGCCATCTCTGTCACCCTGGACAGCACTGAATTCCACACAGCACTTCCTCACATAGCTGCCTTTCAAATCAGTCTTGCAAGCATTCTTCTGATTGGTATAGCCCAAGTCACTTGCCAGCACACTAGCTGCAAGGGAGACTGGAAAGTGAGTTTCTAACTTCTACATGGGCAGGAAAGACCCATAATGTGGAAAATTCCAAACATAAAATAGTGTTCTAAAGGGGCTAAGAGGCTTGGCAGGTATTGCTCAGTGGTTGATTATCAACCCATGAACCAAGAGGTCATGGTTCAATTCCTGGTTAGGGTACATGCCCAAGTTGTGGACTCAATCTTCAGAAGGGGGCATGCAGGAGGCAGCCGATGAATGATTCTCTCTCATCATTGATGTTTCTATCTGACTCTCCCTCTTCCTTCCTCTCTTTGAAATCAATAAAAATCTACACTAATAAAAGAGTAAGATGCAAATTGACCATACATTCACAATGCCCACCAGCCAATCAGCAGTGAGTATGCAAATTAACCCAACAAAGATGGCCGGTTATTTTGCATATGCAGGCCCCAAGCAGCCAGGGTCAGGATGCTTGTGTCGTTGCCATGGCAACAATGCAGGCATTACGCACCTCCCCAGCCACTTCAGGCCTCTGGACAGCGTGGGAAGGTGGAAAGGTGGCTCTGGGCAGGAGCGAAAAGGTGGCTCCCACTGGAGCGAAGGCGGTGCTGGCAGCCAGGGGAAGGAAGGCTCATTCTTGCACGAATCTTTGTACATCGGGCCTCTAGTATATATATATATATATATATATATATATATATATATATATATATATATATAGTATATATATATTTACTATATATATATATATATATATATATATATATATATATATATTTAAAAATAAAATAAAAATAAAGGGGCTAAAAGTCCACAACTCATGTACCTGTGCACTACCACAGGAAAAAGACACCCAAATTTGCATCATAAAAATATTCCTTTGGCAACATTATAGAAAATGGATTGGAGAAGAGGAGAGCTGGAGGATAGGAGATGGATCACAATAGAAGGTTAGGGTAGTCACAAAACAGAGGGAACACAGAACTAGGATATAAGATCCTAGAGAGCAGTAATTGCTTTCTTTTTTTTTTTTTTTACAAAGGAATACTTTGAATACAGTAAAATTCACCTTGTTTGCTATTTTTGACAGTTGTATACTGTAGTATAACCATTACCACAATCAAGATATACTAGTAGAATGGTTTCATCACTCCCAAGATTTCCTCATGCTGTCCTTTTATAGTCAATCTCTCAACTCCAACCCCTGGCAACCACATACACACAGCCTTCTGAATCTGGCTCTTTCACTGAGTATAATGCACTTGAGATTCATCCATGTTATTGTGTGATTCAGTAATTCATTTCTTTTTATTGCTGAGTATTATTTCATGGTATGTAGGTACCAAAGTTTATTCATGGCCCAGGTTAGACACTGGGTTGTTTCCAGTTTGGAGAAATATAAATCATCTATGTTTTTGTGTGAACATAATTTTTTATTTCATTTGGATAAATATTTAGGAGTGGGAGTGCTGAGTCATAGGATAAGGGTATGCTTAACTTAACAAGAAACTACAAAACTGTTTCCAAAGTCCTGTGCCATTCAACATTCTACCAGCAATGTAGAGAGTTCCAGGTGCTCTACATCCTCACAAGCACATGGTATTGTCGTTTTTAACCCATTCTAATAGGCTTCTAGTGGTACCTCACTGTGGTTTTAATTTGAATTTCCTAAAAATTAGTGATGTTGAACATTTTTTCATATTCTTATTTGCCTTTAATATATCTTTTCTGGTAAAACGTTCAAATATCTTACCATTATTTTTCAATAAATATTTAATGTATGTATAAGTAAACGGATGCTAGAGACATTTAGAAAAATAAAATTACCTCCACCTTGGACATTGCTAATGAGAGAGAAAGGAAAGGGTGGAGGATGACACCAAACTTTTTAGGTAAATGTTGACTAAGAGAGTTTAACTGAATGACTTTTAAGTGTGGCCAAAGGTGGCTGTTCCAAAGCCTTCAAATTAATTATTGTCATTCAGTAGCCAAATCTAAAATTCATGAAACTGTGGAGTTTAACAATGCCCTCCTGAAGTTTTCTGCATTTGCAAAAACAGATGAACCTCAATTGGTTTTTACCTCCTGCTTATAAGAGAAATAAATAAATCTCAAAAAAACAATCCCATATCATTCTCCAGGAAACCCTAAGGCTCGTGTTTTTTTTTTCTCTAAAAGAGCACTAAATCAAACACCAAATCAGGAGAAACAGAGCTGTGGGCCCTGGGAGTTAATTAAATGGCTGATCCTTTATAATCATCTTCCCAATGATGAAGGATGCTGAAAAGCAAAGTCAGAAGATTATACATTTTTTTTTTTTTTTTTTTTGCTTCCTGAGTCATTGAAGACCAAAAGTTCTTGGACAGTAGGGGTTAGCTGGTAGCTGATGGAGGAAAATGTATTTCTTTACACAGAACTGCCAGATCATAAAAATAACACTGCGAGTTGCATTTGAGCCAAGACAAATCAACACGCCAGTGGGCCTATTGCTGCAGCTGGGATGAAGCTTGCACAATGGCCAGAGCAGCTGAGTCAAGGGGAGCTGAAGCCAAAGAATGAACATGGGTCTGCCAGGATGCGGGGGCTTCATCAAGAATCAATTCACCTTGGTCTCCAGTTCACACAGTTCTGGTAGAATATTAGACACCAGGGCAAACTGAGAAACGAAAACTAAATATGGAATAAGCACCATAGCATTCCTGTGCAGAAAAATCATTGGTTGAAAAATAAACTCCACCTTGGATCAGCCCAAGCTATTTTATGAAAAGGCTAGTAGGTATGGACTTACTCCGTTCTCAATTGATTCTTCCACTGGGGGAAATCAGCAGTGCGGGGACCTCACAGACATTGAATTCAGCCCCTTGATAATACAAATGCTAGAAGGGCCCAGAGAGGTAGTTTAGTGGCATCACTAGAGTTAGAACTTGGAACTGATGATTTGCTTCTCAGTCGCTCTGCCAGCAATGTCAGCTCAGAAGAATGCAGCCTCAGCACAGGGTCGGTGACTGGGCACTTTCTGGAGCTCTTGATGAAGCTTTTGCTAACAAAAAAATAAATGTTATCAAAAACTCGTGACAATTTAAAATATAGTATATACTTAGTGCTATGGTAAGAGAAAAGAGAAGAAACAATAATAGAAAGAATCGCTGTAGCATTGTCTGGCAGAAATGGCCGCTTGTGTTTGGATCCCAGGTTTGCCAAGTGTCAGTCCATGAACTTGGGCAAAGTATTTAATGCTACCAAGGTTCAGTTGGTTTATTTCTCAAATTGACACAACACTACCTTCCTTTCAGGGCTATTGATGGATAGCTTCTTCAAATCTCCAGGATTGTGTATACCCTGGGCCATATGACCTGAGCATAGAATCAGAAGCTGCAAACGAGAAAGCTCCCTCTCCTTGGAACATCTGTTTTGTTCTATAGTAGATAAGTTTAAATATTATCTCTACATTATAATAAACATACAGATAATGAACAAGAATGACAAATTCAGGAGAATGTTTAATATAAATGATAGGACTTCTAAACATTTGGAGGACACAGCAAGTTCTTTTGCCTATGCTTTCAGACATATTCTCTCTACCAGGAAAGGATCTACATCGTGGTCAGTCAGTGAAATGGGTTTGGGGAACAGAACACTCTATTAGCAAATGGCGCCAATACTGTTTCTTTCTTTCCGACGGCGAGTTATTTCTAATGTGGTACGTTAGATGTGCATACCTGACACTGCCTGAAAATAACACAACCCAACCAATTAGAATTGCAAAATGATGGGACAAATGGAATCACAGGCCATAGGGAGCCATAGAAAGCGAGGGGTAATGGCCAGCTGAGGCAGAGGTCTGGTGCATTTTCAAGCTGCTCTCAGAGTAGGACAGGGACAGGAATACAGAGAGAAGCCCATACTTGCTCAGACCTGGTTCACAGCAGAAATGACAGTTTAAAGATCTATAACAGTCCCCTGTTACTGAGAGGGTACAGTTTCATATCCACAGGGCTTGTCCCTTAACTAGATAACTGCCCATGCTATTCTTCTTCGGTAAATCAAAGTCATCAATTACCGCCTCCTAGTGCAGCTGCTCCAGGTGCTGTAGGACAGACAGGGCTAAAAAGGAAAATTGTTGGCCAAGGATGGCTCCTTCTGGACTTGTTTGCAGCCAGTAATACAATGTCACACAATTGCTGAAGGCACTGTTTCATTCCTGCCCCATGCTGAGCTCAAACCCCAACTCAGTGCTGACAAGGACCTGCAATACATCACCGGATCACACACATCTGAACCTCGAAGACTCTTGGACAGCCTTCATGGAGATGCAGAAACCAATGATTCCCTTATCCTGACACTGGTTCTGCAGTAATTAAAGCTTTATTCCCTACTGCCCACCTATTAGTCTCATGCTTTTAACGAGAGTGTGAATACAGATATGCGTGATGACCAAACATGGAATAAAAGTGCTCCTATAAGCCACAAAGAACATATATGAAAGAATTTGACAATTTTTTAAAATATATTTTATTGATTTTTTACAGAGAGAAAGGGAGAAGGGTAGAGTTAGAAACATCGATCAGCTGCCTCCTGCACACCCCCTACTGGGGATGTGCCTGCAACCAAGGTACAAGCCCTTGACCAGAATCGAACCTAGGACCCTTCAGTCCACAGGCCGACGCTCTATCCACTGAGCCAAACCAGTTAGGTCAAGAATTTGACAATTTTTATAAGATAATTACACAATGAAAGGTTATGCAGATAGTTTTTTGAGCAGAGGTTTGAATTATTTACAGTTGATGATAATTACTAGAAATCATTTGTCCAGACAATAACTGTTGATTCCTACTTTGAGCTAAGCACTGGTCTGACCTGTATCTGATATCTGTGCATGTGAATCAAACTAAAAAAAAAAAAAATAGTAATACTGTTTTTGTTTGTTTGTTGCCGATTGCCATTAGGATTTCTCTCTGCAGATACTTCTGAACTTTTCTGGCGTACCATTACTTTCTGAAATGTGTGATTCTCTCGCCATGGCCTGACACACAGGAACTCGATATAACTTGGCTACAAGGTATTCTGGGATCATTAAAATATTTGTGCTGCTGGAAAATGTGGGGGGAAATTGCAAGTCAGTGGGCCCAGAGGTAAAGAAATGGACCGCACTGTGGAGCTGCTCCCTGAGGGTCAGTACCCAAAGATTTTGGCCAATCTGATTGGTCCACTGTTAGAGTCAATAGGTCTAATTCAATATGTGGGGCACAGCCCACAGGTACAGACAATGTGTGTGCCTTGAAATCAGACAGCGGAGGGTGCCAAGACTGAGTAGACTGAGCAGGACCACTCCTGTTCCTCGCTGGTGACTAGTGATGAAACAGTCAATCCCTGTGACTATTTTTATACCTGCCAGTTTTTATTTCTTAACCCTTCCATGTCTTTCACACATCTGACTCCCCCTCTCCCCATCCAGCAAACATCAGTTTGTTCTCTGTGTCTACGGGTTTGTTTCTATATTATTTGCTATTTTCATTTGTTGTTTTTTTATTCCATATACAATTGAAATCCTATGGTATTTGTCTTTTTCTGTCTTATTTCATTTAGTATCATTTCTTTGAGGCCCATTCACCTCACATATGGCAAGATTTTATTCTTTTTTATGGCTGAGTAATATTCCATTGTATAAAGACACAGGGATATAGAGTATAGCATAGGGAATTTAGTTAATATACTGTAATAACTATGTATGGTGTCAGATGGGTACTAGGCGTATCAAGATGATAATTTTGTAAGTTATATAAGCGTCTAATCACTATGTTATATAACTGAAACTAATATATTGTAATTAAAAATGTTTAAAAAATTTATTTCACCAATTCCTTTTTTAAAAAAGTCAATCACTGAAGAGAGCTAGCATGAACAAGGCAGAAGGTTAGGTCCAAGCCACATGGGCCGAGGCTGTGAAGACAGGATTGTGGTTGTGGCAGAAACTTAGAGGCAGAAGGCCAACCAGTCATGGTCGGCTCATGTGATTAGGTTAAAAGAAGACCATGGAACATTACACTTGCAGGTGTCTAGGGCTCCCACCAGATTCATTTCATAGGGTACATGCAATTAAACCCAAAGCCAGCTTCCTTCTGCTTCCCGGATATTGCCTGCCTTGCCCTGGAATGGTCGAAGAGCTGTGCAGGGCTACACCTGCAGGGACCCCAGCCAGGCTGAGCTTGGCCAGGCAAAGGGCAGACAGAACCATTATGCCCATGTTGACTTTGCTGCTCAGGCAGAGCACAGACAATAATTAACTTCATTTTAAAAAGTGAGGGAGGACCTTGAAAAAGGAGTATGACCCTTACAACTTAAAATAAGAAAAATCGCTAGAGGAGACTGCTTCATGATTATCCTTTGCCTGGTAATTCTGTTTTCCAAAAGGGGACTGAATGAGAAAAGAAAATAGCTGGCTGGGTGTGTTGAATGTGAAAATTTTAGAACATGAAATTAGGGGAATTTTTTGGAAGAGTGTGACCCAGGCATGTAAATTCCCTGAGACTGAGCACAGAGAAGCCAGTCTCTCTGGGACTTTATCAGAGACTCCAAATGTTTGGTTTGGTGAGCATCAGGCTTTCAGTGGGGACAGGAAAGGGCATTTAAAACAATTTCTTTTAATGTTGGTAATCAAGTTTATTAACAGTCTCAAAGTTCATTTAAAAATGAAATTTCAAAGCGCTGCTTCATTTTCAATTACTTGCGCTGACAGGCCCATTTTTGATGTGTCATTTCTGATGGATTAGGTCAGTCAAATTGCATTAGATTCTAAGTGCCACGCAGCCTAGCATTAGTCATGTAATTGAACAGGACATACACATCAGTGACGATTTATACAAGAGGCACCGCTTTCTGAAAGACCTATGCGACTAAATACCTATTTCTCCTCTCTGGTTGTTTTTCTCAAACTTAATTTTCTCTGGATTTTTCTCATATTTCTCTTGGTCGCTTGAATTTATTTCCTGTTTATTTGACTTACTCTAGTTTGTTCATTTCCCAGAGAGGCTTGGGTAGTGAAAAGCTGCTTCTCCCAGCTCACCTTGCTCAGGCTCAACATGCACCCATCAGAAGAAGGGACATACATGGGAGCCTTGGTTTACCTTGTTGAAACTCAAAGAGTAGGACTGGGGTTTCCAGGGCTTTACTGCTGAACCAAATTCACTTGAGGTTATTTCCCTTTAAATAATAAAAATTGCTTCAGGCTATCTTTAGAAAAAAAAATCTAATGGTATAATATGAGGAAACTCACAGCACTGAAGGAACCAGAGAATCTGCCTTTGAAGAGGACAAAGGATCTCCTGAGGTCTACACTAGGGGGATAAGTCACTCTCATTGGGACCCCATCATTTTGGGGTGATGTGTTATCTGTCCTATATGCTAATGCCCCAGAAAGAGGTCTGGTGGGCCTTTTTGGGTCTTTTCCCACTGTTTTGGCTCAGTAAAAACAAAACAAAACAAAAAAAGAGCTTCTTGAGTGATTGTTGCCACCAGGCCCTTATTCAATGGAGGATAGGTGGTTTCCAAAGCGAAAAGGAGGAGCTACTTGATCCAAACCCAACTCCCCCGATATCCACCACAGCTTAAAAGAATATGTTAGCATGTAGCATGGAAGCATGGAACAGAGTGTGGAATCTCGGAGGGAAGGCAGGGAAGGGTGGGTGGGTGGGAGGTAATCAACCAAAGACCTTGTACGTGTTTATGCATAATCCATGGACACAGACAATAGGGTGGTGAAGGCCTGGGGGAGGGGGAGGGGGATGGACTGAAGGGGGCCAATGGGGGAGGAAAGGGGACATATGTAATACTTTCAACAATAAAGATTTATTTTTTAAAAATCAACAATTAAAAGAAAGAATATGTTAGCCATGAAGCTGGAGCTGAGCCATATAGAGATGGCAAATAGAATGGTGTTCTAGGATCTCAGTAGTGCTAGTTCCCACTTGAAATTAAATGGTGTGCCGGCTGGTTTGGCTCAGTAGTTGAGTGTTGACCTATGAACCAGGAGGTCATAGTTTGATTTCTTGTCAGAGCACATGCCCCAGTTGTGGGCTCAATCCTCAGTGGGGGCATGCAGGAGGCAGCTCAAGATCCTCTCTCATCATTGATGTTTCTATCTCTCCTCCCTCTCCCTTCCTCTCTGAAATCAATAAAAATACTTTTTTAAATAAAAAATAAATAAATTGTGTGAAGCCAATACTGAAAGTACTAAGTGATAGGAGAAGCTGAGGATAAGCCCCAGATCATAAACACCAAAGTCAAAGGTGCATAGAACCAGCCAGTATAGCAGAGGGCTAAGCACTTAGGCACCAAATCCAGAGAAACACGAGAGATTATAACTTCACATTTCTAATTATGTTTTCTCATCTTTTTAAAAAATATATATTTTTATTGATTTTGGAGAGGGAAAAAGAGATAGAAACATCAATGATGAGAGAATCATTAATCAGCTGCCTCCTGCATGCCCTCTTCTGGGGATCAAGCCTGCAACCCAGGTATGTGCCCGGACCAGGAATTGAACTGTGAACTCCTGGTTCATAGGTCAACGCTCAACCACTGAGCCACATAGGCCGGGCTATTTTCTCACCTTTAAGAGAGGATAATAATACCTAGTTTTATAAAGTAAGTGTGAGGAATGCATGAGATAATGCCAGCAAGGTGCATATTAAAGTTCCCAATACTTATTAAGTGGTTGATATGAGTTCTCTTTCTTGACACAGTCCTGAGATTGTCAAGAAGACATTATTACTTCAATATGCCTTAATTTTTCAGATGCTCATAGTCCACCTTTCTTTTCATGGAAGTTTTTCTGCATAAGAGAAACTGTATTCAAAAGCCTCTATAGGTATGGTTAGGGTTGGGTTACAGAAGAAACAAAATGGTTCCCTTTCTCCCCCTCTATGCTATACCTGACCACAGCCCGGTTTAGTACTTTTCCTTCCTATCTGTTACTCTGGACTTCAGGTTATCATCCAGAATAAAATTTTGAGGTAGGAAAAAGAAGAAGAGGAAAAAAATAGATACCAGGAGTGACATGTATGACAAAGATCTTTAAGAGTTTTCAGATTCTTAGAATCCAAGAGGAAAATTAAATCTCCTCAAGAGCTTCTCTTCACCCACAGTCTTTACATAACCAGCATGCTATGGCCAGGGCCCTTTAATGGGCAATGGTCATTGAAAGTACCAGACTTATAAAGTTATATGCAAAGACTAAAACATATGAAGCTTCCAGCTGCCTGCTTCCAGCCAAAGAACTCCAGAGAAATGCCTAGTTCGCCAGCCTCAATTAGTTTCAGGTTGTTAAATTTCCACCTCTGCTGAGTGAAGAATTACTAACAACTGTCTCTCCAAAGGCCATTTAAGCTTTTAGGTGGTTTTACTTCTATCAGGTCAATACCAATTGGAGCTGGTGCTGACATCTGTAGATATTAGAATGACAGGCATCACACTGACTCCTCGTCTTCCCTCTGATCTCATCCAGGAACATTTCTTTCTTTTGTGGCTAACAGTTTTTACCTTCTCTTTCTAAGACTGCTTATAAAGTTTAGTTAATTGTGTTATAGAGTACTGTAAAATATCTGGAAATTTCATATTCTAAAACCCAAAGAGTACAAAGCATTATTATTGACAGAGGAGATATAATTATAGTGACATTGAATTCAGGAGAAAGTATGTTTTTCATAGTCTAAGGAGGAAGTATAATCTTAGGCTTTATGAAATTTTAATTAAATTAATATATTGGCTCTATTAATAGGTAGCAGACATAAAACATATAGATTTCCAATTGATCCCCAAGTGAATTTTCTGTTATTCAGGTGCCAAAAAGAGAAATACTTGACAGATGGGCCATCTATGAAACACATTATGCTGATCCTCTCAAATTTGTTTTACATGCTACAGGAAGATGAATCCAAATCATCAGTTGTAAATATAAGTTTTAGACCCAAGTTCCTTAAATGTCCAGGATTTAATTTATAACTTAAGTTCATAATAACCTTGCTATTTGGGCACACTATTGATGACCTATTTTGTAGGCTATCTTCTATTACCAAATTATAAAAATAAAAATTTGGCAGCCATTATATCTGGGGATATAAGTGAGGATCGATCCCATTACCAATGATAAAACTGAGTTTTCCCCAAGTTTGTGTAGTCTACCTGAAATCTTACAAAAGCCTGACTTCAATCATTAACTGGACATCATAAAGACAACTAGTCTTCCTAGACAGACACTCAACTCTGCTAAAAGGAAAGATGCTGCTACATATCACTAATCTTCCTGTGTCACTCTGAAAGGCACAGGCACATGTTTTGCTCCCAAATAGGGGTTTATGAGAAAAGCATCTGGAGAATTGACTAAAATTCCTACCCTTTGGTCTTAATGTTTTGATACCAAGAAGATAGCTCACATGATATACTCTGCAATTGCAGCTACACTCATTTCATGAAGTTTTTAGTGACACGTGAGGTCCAGTGGAAGATGCCAAGCTAAGAATACTTTAGACTTCAGGGAGATAAAAGTCTCATATTATGTAGTAAAACCCTATACTCACTAGAAAATGGAAGAAGGCGATGCCATAGGCAAATGATGACTCGGAAAAGAGAAAAGGTGCAGGTGTGTAGATCAAAGGATGCCCCCGGGAGTTGTACAGTACAGAAGCCCTGAGAACAACAAGCCTGGGACCTAGAGGTAGAGGACTGAGTCTGATTCCAAGACTGGACATGGCTCTCGGTGTGACGGGGGGAAGTCACTCGGCCTCTCTGAATCTCCATGTCCTCAGCTCTAAAATGGAAGTATAATCTCCCTCCGTGGGGCTGCTGCATAATTGAGATAATGAGTTAATGTATGTCACCCATTATTAGCTGAAGCTGAAGTAGAGGTCAATGAGATTCTAAAATGGAATTTATTGACCATATAAAACATCATTTAGTACTTATTACTTGTCTGCTTTTAAAAGTAGTTTTAAATGGGATTAAAAAGCTGCTAGAAATTTTGGTGCCTCCTAAATAAGCATGTAAAAATGTAAAAAAAGTTTGTTTACAGTAAAATGTAAAGAAAATATATTACTCAAATACTTTTATCATGAAAATGTAAAACAGCATTGTAATTACTATCAATAATTTAAATTTTATGATGTAGTTTTTATAAGTTCAAATAAAAGCTGTTCAATGACATGTAACATCTAGTATTATTTCATTTTGAATACTTAATGTGGTAGTAATATTTTTTCTTTAACACATCCTCTCAACACATGTGCCTGCAGGTACCCATTCTGTCCTGGATATAATTATTATTGATGCAGTGTTTGCTCTTGAAAAAATTTTTAATTACTTTGTAAATTCTTTTCAGTTCCAGTGTCACTTTAGATTGGAAGATTAGTTGTTGATTAAATATAGATGAAATTTTAAATGTGAAGGTCTCCTCTAAGATGAAAATTCATCAACTAACTCTATATTGAGCTTCCACAATACTGCAACAAAAGCAAGAGTTCAGTTTCCAGATACTTGAAAGAAAAAAACATGTGAAAATAGAAATTTAAAAGTAACTTATACAAGGTACCTATAATAGTCAAAGAAAGTAAAATAGTGGTTCTCAGAGGCTTGGCAGGGAGAAGATATGGGAGTAATTGTTTAATGGGTACAGGGTTTTGGTTTGAAATAATAAAATGTAGATGCATGGTGGTGATGGTTGAACAACAATGCAAATGTACTTAATGCTACAAAAGGGTACACTTAAGATGGTTAAATGGTTAAAATGGTAAATTAAAAAATTAGCATTAAAAAATTCAAAGTGGCTATGAATGACAACCAGTGCTCCTAAATAATCCTGGTTTCTTTGTTGGTCTGTATATTTCAGGTCACTGGGAATAAGAGGAGGAATTAAAAATAACAGAGAAAGTTAAAATTATAGTGCTACATGCTAAACGTCTTTCAAATTAAAGAATGTCCTTTGGAGATTGCACTGATGATTGAAAATATCTCTGATGCTTTATCCACATATACCTGGCTCCAGAAAATGGACAATTTAAAAAAGAAATAAAGGAGCTAATCATTATTAAAGCATCAACTAAGTGCTAGGTACTGTTCTAGGTGCTTCTGTCTCACTCTATTCTCACAGTAACTTCGTAAGGCATCTTATTATTATTCACATTTTATAGGAGAGGAAAACTAGACTTCAAAATTATAAGCTCAGATTTATATTCCTAGAAATGTCTGAACTTGGTGATTTGAATCAGTCTCCTAAATAGGAAACCAAGTCCCTCCTCAGATTTGTTTTTACTTACTCTTATAAAAGCAGTCATGCATATGTGTTGCTTTTCCCTATATAAACAGCTGGTAGCTTTACCTGTATATAACCTTTCCTGGGTGGTGTAGATTATGTACTTCAGCAGAAAGAGTGTTTCATCAGGAGATTAGAGCCACGCTCCAGTCAGAACTTGAATTTTCACTCCCAGTCCCTTTGAATGGATCTATAAGCCCCATCCACATCCCGCTTCCCTCAGCTGTGAAGAGAGATAATAGCATCCCCTCTGCTTAACTGAGTCATGATCTAAGGGCCAAAAGTGATCATGGATGAAAAAGCACTTGACATTGATTAAGGACTGCAAAACAAGCAATTGTAGCCTTTGCAGCCACAATTCCTAGTTGGCAAAGATCTCCCCACATGACCTGGCCACCCTATCACGCACTATGCAATAATGTAAGGCCTTTCAGTTTGCAAAGCTCTTATACTTCTTCATTTTCTCAAGATAACCTCTCCAGCCTTCTTGGTATGGCTAATAAATAGAATTCTGACATTATCTGGTGTGAAGTGCTATGTTTTATGAGGTTGGGAAACTTGTCTCCCCAACAACACGGACTTCTTCCCAGGCCCTGGCCTTCCTTCCTCTCAAAGAGAACCTCAGGACTCACAGAGAGAGAAAGCTGTCAGTGCCTCCACAACAGCTCCAGCCACAGTCCAATTATGTGTCTACATGACACGTCCAGACATAAAACTGCCTTTATTGTTTGGGACTGTCTTGGAGATAGTACACTGAGTGCCTTCTGGACAGGTGCTAATGAACGAGGTGGTGGCCGCGCAGATAAACTAGGCTGGCAGGGAGAACAATTAAAAGGATGTTACCACAATGCTAATGTTATTTTAAAATTTAATCATGCTGCCTGGCGGCTTAATGGGAATTTCTTTTCCATAATAATAATAATTTTAAAAAAACAAGGCAGATGCCGGTGCTATGAATGAGGTTGTATCCACACAACACAAAGCAAAACGCTGTTTCGGTAATGAATCAGGTTAATTCATAAGTGAAGACAGTAAAGCAGCATAATTCGGAATCCTAGATTGGGTTTTCCGACTCTGATTTATTCCATTAATAAATTTATATTTGCACAAAGCCAACCCAGTAATTACATGTCTTTACTTTTACTATATAGATTCAGCCTGCAGAGGGTGAGATCACAATCAAGGGTGAAAGAAATACAAACACCCAGGGAAACTTTAAGAATTCATTTGATCAATGTTTAACTTTCAAACCCAAAGGAAAAAGTTCTACTAAGCAGTATCTTCTGCTCATAGTACTAAACTTGGTCCTACATAAAATAAGAAGGAGTTGCCTTTACTAAGTGACACCATTAGTATGAGGCATGCCTTCGATTTTTCACGTTTTGGTCTGTACAAGTCAAGAGGAGCAGAGGCTAAGATCCTAGTCAACAGGACAGAAGTTGGCAACCTATAGCCCAAGGGCTCAGGGCAGCCCACTGCCCGTTTTGATACAGCCCACATTCTAAGAATGTTTATTACATTTTGTAAAGGTTTTGTAAAAATCAAAAGAAAATGGCATTATGTGACAGGTAAAAATTACATAAAATTCAAATGTCAGTGCTCATAACTGAAGGTTTATTGTAATACAGTCACACAGAGGCCATATGGCCCTCAAAGCCTAAAACATTTACTATCTGACCCTTTACAGAAAACGTTTACTAAATCAATGCCCTAAAATTATCCTGCTTACATTCAAATCCTGCTTTATTAGCTGGGTATTCCTAGGGAAGTTAACCTTCCTTTATCACAATTTCTCATCTGTAAAATGAGAATTACACCATCAACTACATATGTTATTTATGAGAACTAAGTAAGTTAAAAGTATATAATGTGCTTAAAACAGTCCCTGACACATAGTAAGAACTCTATAAGGGTTAATTGCCATCATTATTATACTTTGTCTCCTCAAAGTTCAATGGCTACATCTTATGCTGATTTTGAAAATTGTAAGGAAAGTCTTTATTAAGAAAAAAATAATGGGAAAATATTTTATTATAAACAGAATTCTATGTAAGTTGAGCAAATAAAATTGCATGGGAAAAAATAGTATGTGCTTGCTTATTATTCATACTATCACCCTGTTCTTAGTCAAAAATCTTCGTATAATTTTGAAGCCCATTAATCAAGTTGAAAAATAGTTGGGCAAAAATAGTTGGATTGGCACATTTGTCATTTTGCTTAGAGATAGGATTAAGGCCGCTGGAATTATTTCCCTAATAAAATACATAATTAGATATTGATTGCTTGGCTAAAACACCAGTTGCAATTTAAACAGTTATGATCAGTTATGGCAGCTTATTGTGTTACCTGAAATATTATAAAATATGGGACAAGTGCCTAAAACACTAAGGGTATTTTAACTTCAAAATTTTGCTTTCGAGGCTTTTAAGCAAACTTTGTCTTTACTTCTATCTTGAAGCAAAGTTAACCTAACAAAGAAAAAGTGGTGATATAAAAAGCTTTTTTTGAAATTATTAACAGGTAAAAAAATAAATAAAAATAGGTAGGGAAAATGAATATAAATTTTAAGAAAGAATGCAAATGATAA
This sequence comes from Eptesicus fuscus, assembly GCF_027574615.1. Taxonomy (NCBI): domain Eukaryota; kingdom Metazoa; phylum Chordata; class Mammalia; order Chiroptera; family Vespertilionidae; genus Eptesicus; species Eptesicus fuscus. The sequence goes on from NC_072475.1 coordinate 37,843,561, forward strand.
ATAAATCCAGGGATAACGCAAATGGTAAACAATGGAAAAATTACTGTTTTTCATATTAACATAAGATATGTTTCTTTACGAACTGGCAAAGATTTTTCCTAAATGATGATAATGCTGGTAAGGGTAGACTTGCCATCAGTCATAGCAGACTGATGAAATATTTACTTGGGCCATGTTTTATTCTAAGTGTTTTATATGCAATTAACTCAGGTAACCCTCAGAACAATCCCCCACATTCAATATTATTTTAGGGGCATTCTAATAATATTTTACTATAAAAAGAAAAAAAAAAAAAAACTAGAACCCAAAGTCATACCCTATTTGGAGATAGAGTGGTATTTGAGCCACACTGTCTAGTTGTACAACTGTTGCTTCCAGCCACTATGCTAGTACTCCAATGATATGGACATATTCATACACGGCTAGCTTCAGAGAAAACAATACCCACTGTGATCTCAGGACTGGTGAAGAGGGGGGAAGATGTTCTCCATTGATTGCCTCTCCATCTTAACTTCTAAGAGAATAAGTGTCCTTCTTCTACAGCTTGTCCTAGACCCGTGGTCGGCAAACTGCGGCTCGCGAGCCACATGTGGCTCTTTGGCCCCTTGAGTGTGGCTCTTCCACAAAATACCACGGCCTAGGTGAGTCTATTTTGAAGAAGTGGCGTTAGAAGTTTAAGTTTAAAAAATTTGGCTCTTAAAAAGAAATTTCAATCGTTGTACTGTTGATATTTGGCTCTGTTGATTAATGAGTTTGCCGACCACTGTCCTAGACCAATGGTAAATAGTAAATAGTTTTCAATGATATTCTTAAGACAAAATAGCTAGTCTTACCAAGGCCTATAATAGCAGTTTCAGTCAAGTCAGAACTATTGCAAATACACTGTGGTTTTTCCCAAGTTTAGGGTCAGAAGAGCACTCACAAATTAAAGTTACAGATGGGGTTTTTCTGTTGATATGCCAAGGAGGAAAGGAAATGAACTTGAGGATCTGCCAAGTTCTAAGAGCTTTATATGCACTGACTCATATTGACCTCTGTGAATTGACTTATTATCTCCACTTAACAGAATATGTCTCTAGATTAGATTAGCTGAGTTATTTAAATGTAACCAAGCTCACACAACTAGAATAGTGTCAGAGCCTAGTTTTAATTCAAGTTTATCTGATTCCAATATCTCTGCTCTTCCTAGTACCCAGCATTGCCTCCTTTGTAAGGAGTTGTTACCTCAGGCTTGCTCTCTACCATGAGGAAGTGTAATTTGGATATCTGTTATCTCAAGCTGGAGTGGGAAAGCAGGAGAGTATGGAAGAAAGAACAAATACAAAAGCAGGAAAGGACATTCGAGTAAAAAAGTGGGAGGGCAGCCTAAATAAAGACTGGGATCAGGAACTAGAGCTCACAGCTGGTTGTATGTACTCCTTTAGTATGACATATGAGTAGAGTATACTGATGGGTTAAAGACAAAGCATACTTTGCCTAAAATTCATCATTAATATGTTGGGAAGCCTCATAGAGTGATCCACATTATGTGAGCCACTCGGTTTACACAGCTGAAACCTGATAAAAATATGCATCAAAAGCACATTTACATTATGGAATACTATGCAGCTACAAAAAAGGAAGATCACTTACCCTTTGAGACATCATGGAGGTACCCGGAGAGCATTATGTTAAAAAACATTGCGGACGGATCACGAGAATTCTCGTGTTTCCATATTACACAGTGTTTTACAAAGTGTCATACTTTAAAAAGATATTAGCTTGTAAGAACATGTAATAAATAACTTCAAAATGCAATGGGTATTTAATTTTAAGGCGTGCCTTTAACATTTATGTAAAAACGTTTTTTGTACTCGTTCAATAGAAATGTATCTGGCCACTGGGTAAAGCTAGCAATAAAACTACTGGTGCTCAATGTGTTAAGTGGGATAAGTTAGTCAGAGAAAGACAAGTATCACACGATCTCACTTATATGTGGAATCTAGTGAACAAATTAAACTGACGGAACAAAATAGATCCAGGGACATGGAAGCATGTAACAGACTGATGGGGGGCGGGGCAGATATCAACCAAAGAACTTATATGCATAACCCATGGACACAGACAGTAGTGGGTGAAGCTCCGGAGGAGGGAATGGAGTGGGGAGGAGGGGAGTTAATAGGTAGAAAAATGGTTCAAAGTAGTTTTTGAGTTTTTACTAGATGATAGCGCCCACAAGGAATATACATTCAAGGAATGCCTGAGACGCCAATAAGCAAGAATAATACTGAAACGCAGAGCTCTGAGGCTTCAAAGTCCAAGCTTTCTTCACTTCAAATCACTCCTCTTACAACAATGTGTGTGTGTGGGGGGGGGGGGAGGGGATGGGGGAGGGGACGGTAACATACCATGAAGTACTTGAATAAAATGTTGCTGGTCCTATCCATCTGTGTGGTTAATTCTGGAGGCCCACTGGGGGTGTGCTGAGGGCGTAGGAGCTACTCTAGGGGAGGAGTGTCTGTGTGTCATCATCACAGCAGCTAGGTTCTACCAAGGCTGGAGGAGAGGGAGATGAGGAGGGTATTTACTTTGTATGGGTACAAGGGAGACTGAAGCATCCAACACCTTACAGTAATCTACATTCAGAGGGGATGTGTTTATCTAGCACCTTTGAGTTTTATCAGGCAGTGTGATCCTGTAGACAGAGTGAGGATGGGTCAAGGGAAGCAGCCTAAGCCAGCAGTCAGTAACCTGGGTTTGTGTCAAGCTCTGTTCTGCTGTCAGCCAGCTGTGAACTGGTTCCTCATCCCTGTGTTGCTACTTAAGGAAGTGGTTTCACTACACTATGCTTCAGGTGATGAAGGTCTTCACTGCATGGGGATGAGCAGATGGCACCTTAAAATAAATATGAACAATGAAAAAAAACGCCATGCTAATCCTAATGCATTATTTTTCCTTTAATATTTGAAGACTACCAGTGAAAACCAAGGCTTGTTAAGATGCCCGCTAAGAGGGTCACCTCTGCATCTCAGATCTAGGCATATGCTGCTCTCTGTGTTGCAGCCCACCCATCTACCTCCAAATATGCAAAGCTCATAACTAAGAACCAGACTTAGTGATCAGTATTTTCCATCTGACTGCATAATTATAAGTGTTGATTAAAAAGTCTCTTTTTAGCTCATTCATATCTCCAGGGTAGACACAGATTTAGGTGACTGTAATTATAGAGGCTGGAGAATGGTGAGATTGTGAATTGGTGTATAGAAAATGAATAGGGGAAAAACACCCACAGGCTGTCCAGTTAAATCAGTGAGATTTTTTATTTACTTGGTTCTGATTCTCTATGACAACCCTGGAGGCCTAGAAACAAATGGGCACGTGGTCAACTTGTTCTCTTTCTCTCCAAACACGTGTTAGTGTATTCTGATATAAGACTGAACTCTCACAGGCCAATATTAATCTCCTAATACGTATTTATTCCTGTTGCAATAAATGGTGCAATAATTGGAAGATTATTTCTGAGTCACATGGTGTGATCGGGGTTATATGCAGAAACCTAAACCCTGCAAAAATGAAATCTTGCCTTCTAGAAACTTCTCTAGAGATGCAGCTGGAAGAGGGAAATGGGGCCCGAGAAGCATAGAGAGTCCTATGAATATGGCAGAATTTGACCCTATTTTATGCCTGCTCATCCTTTGTAGATTAAAACATTATTTTGACTTGAAATTTAAAAATACATGTATCTTTATTTCTCCCCATTCTCCCAAAAGATAAGAGCAAAATAAAGTTATCTTTAGTCTGCAGCTGCAACTGGAACTATCGAGAGATAGCACTGGTGAGTGATGTAGCCACATAAAAAGCTTTGAAGACACAGTGATGCTCTTCCTTGGCTAGGGGTGGGGCAAGAGCACTAAGTAAACAGGATGAGACACAGTAACGCTCATCATTCCTAGTGGCAGTGTTCGCATCTATCTACATCAGAAGATTCTTTGAAACATGAATCCCATTATCTCAGGTCGCCCTGCTCACAAAGAAATCATTAATCTAGCAAAAACATATGAGGGTTTACTGAGAAGTAGGTAAGGTGTGTTTCAATAGCAAATTAAAATTGTTAAAAGCGAATGTATCTGTCCGGGTAAGTCAGGGAAAGTTTATTAAAGAAAGTGACATTTTACTTGAGCTGGGACATCCAGTTAACGAGTGCAGATGCATATTCCAAGCAAAGTCTTGAAGGTGTACAAGTGCATGGTAAGATAATGATTAAAAAACCACCAGTGGAGCCAAAGCATGGGGTACTTTGCAGGGATGAATAGGAGATGGGGGCTGGAGAAATACATGAGAACAGATTGCAAATACTCACGAGAAGATTAAGGAGCTTGAACTTTAGTTTGAAAGCTGCAGAGAACCACTTGAGGTTTCGATGCAGGAGGGAGTTTTATTTTATTTTGTTGGTTCTATAAATTTTGTTCAGCATAACAGAGATGCAGAATAAGTGCATTTTATTTATTTTGTATCTATATTGTTGAATTTGTAGAATTTCACAAAGTGAACACAGCCATGTAACCAACACCCAGGTCAAGAAACACACACATGCTGAGTCAAAGAATATGCTGATGGTGATGGTGTTCAACGTTAGTGGATAATGCTAAACATTTCTCCAGACCTGTTCCAATTCCCATGCCCATCGGCCGTCTGTGAAGTTGTGGTTACGCCACATCCTCACCATCCTTGTTTTTGTTTTTCATTTTAGTCTTTACCCAGGAATATGGTAGTATTCTGTTGTGCATTTTAAACAGTGTATTAGTAGAGACAGACTGAAGGGCGAGTGACCAGTTATAGAGCTATGGAAATATTCTAGGGATGAAATAATATAGGCATGGATCCCTGACAGCACCGATAGGAAAGCAAGGATCTTGCAGTGTCCCTGGTTGCCACCTATCATCACACTCAGTAAAAGGCCATATGCAATGATACTGAAAGCCTCTGTGAGCATTTCTCATTATCTCACACATACTTGCACTTTCTCCTATCAATAAAATAATTTCCATTTATATGGGATCCATAATCTCAAAGACATTTGCAATGGAAGCTAAAAAAATGTACCCCAGTCTGTGTCAATTAGCAGAAGAGAGAAAACAAAAGGCCCAGATTTGCCTCCCCGCAGGCCAGTCAAGAGGAGGGTTTCCAGGCTTGCCCCACCAGCACCCCATCCCCTACCCCAAACTGAGGCAGGTTTGTGCCCCCAGTGCCAGCCCTGAGGGCAGAGACAGGCAGGTCGCTGGCAGTGGGCAGGAGAGACCTGGCGCTGGAGCTTCAGCTCCCTGCTTCATGCATCTCTCCCCTCTTCCCTCCTGGCCGCGCCACCAGGGCAGCTGACTAGGACCAGGGACTGGAGATCTGTGGGAGTCCAGCCAAGGCACCTGCAAGCAAGAGAGGAGCTCATTGTCTTCTAAATAGCTTGACTAATGATGATCACTTGCTATGGGAACAAAATGTTTTTTGTCTGTGAATTAACCTTCAAACCCAGGTGTTTTAAGACAGTTATCAGCAAGTTGCCAAGCCATACAATTCAGAGGGCTATTCCTGAGAGGGGGTGTCTGTGAGGTGTCAGGGTAGCTGTGTGCCCTTAGATTGCACCAGGGCTTCCTTCTGATCCAGAGAGAGGCAGCAGCCCCTTCCCAGCCATGCAACCCTTCTCCCTCCCCCTGGGAAACAAATCCTGCTGGGGCAGCTCTCTGTAGCAATCTGATATCTAATGACAACTATCCTGCAGGGTGGGTGGGCTTCTTGGGAAGGTCCGAAAGCCTTGTGGGGGGGGGGAAGAATTGGAATTGTGAAGAAAGTGTATAAAGGAGGTCTTTCCCTACTGCATCATCGATTTTCTTGAGGCAAGTAAAAATGAGTTTCCCTCTTTGCCTTTTTTCCAAATCCTCTTTCAAATGTCTCTCTCAGCCCATCAATGTGTCTTTAGCCTCCCCTGTGATCCCAAAGTAATTTTGACTCTGAAGTCAGCATCTTAAATTCCCTAGGCAAACCATGCCTTTCTCAAACTTGCTGTTTCTCCTCTTAGGTTTCATTTCTCATCACCGCCATTAGCAACATTTGTACCTGGCCAATGATTCAATGAAGGCTTCTCTGACTTCTGCTTCTATCCCCACCTCCACCAACCATACTCCATCATTGTCCAATCATGTCCATCTCTCACAGTGCTCCACACCTTACTGTCCCGTTCCCACCATCCTGTCTCAGTCCTCCTACCTGAACCCTTACTGGTTCCCAGCCCCGACTTCTCACCTCATGTTGCCATTCTGATGTGTCCCACATAGCACTGAAAGTTCAACCTTTCTCTCTCTCTCTCTCTCTCTCTCTCTCTCTCTCTCTCTCTCTCTCTTATATATATATATATATATATATATATATATAAATATATATATATAGCATTTATTTTCAAATTCTTATCTTTTTAAATGTCCAAGTTTCTCCAATGACTCCAGAATAAAATGCAAACATTTTAGATGGGTGTTCAGTTTTCTAGTAGATGCCCCTAACTCAGCCTTCCAACACTCTTCTACTCCTCCTCCTCAAAGCTTCACAGTCTGGTCTTAAGTAGAATTTAAGTTATATTTTTTGGAATCCCAGTGTTTCATAGAAATGCTGTAGAATCCATCTCAGGGACTAAAGGGGGGTGAGAAGGTGCTCAGCAGGTAAGCCTCTACCCCTAATTTCATTACATTTATTATATTTTATACCTAACATTTACATTATATTTAATATATAAATTTCTTATATTTAAATCTGATATACAACAGTTACACTGTTTTAAAAAATAGTAGCAAGCCCTGGCCAGTTTTCTCAGGGATTAGAGCATTATCCTAAGGACCAACGGGTCTCTGGTTCAATTCCTGGTCAAGGGCAAATACCTCTGTTGAAGGTTCGATCCTGGGCCCTGGTTGGGGGCCTACAGGAGGCAATCAATCCATGTGTCTCTCTCACATTAATGTTTCTCTCTCTCTCTCTCTCTCTCTCTCTCTCTCTCTCTCTCTCTCTTCCCTCCCTTCCACTCTCTCTAAAAAATCAATAGAAAAAAATATCCTCTGGTGAGAATTAAAAAAAAGTGGTGAAAAAAGTAGTAATGAGTTTTAAGCCCACTGCTCTCTTGTGATGGAAAGCTTTTCTGAGCTTTAAACATTTGACCCCACATCGCTGTTTGCACTACTGTGCTCTCCAACTGGCTGAACTGTCCTTTCATTCTCCCCAGCCATTTCCACCTTTCCAGAACCAGAAGCATCTCTTCCAAACCCATCTTAACTGCACATCTTAAGTGCACTAATGCCAGAGAGCCCTATTTCGTCTCCACCCTGGAGCCAAAGTCCTCTTGTTCACCCTGAGGGAGAGGGCTGCAGGAAGGTTTTGTGCACATGGGCAGGACCTGTTGACTGGCAGGCTTTCATTGTGATGCACACGTGGATCACACGTGGGCAGCCTGAGAACCCGCAAGTGAAAATAAATAAATAAATAGATAAATAAATAAATAAATAAATAAATAAATAGGAAAGACTGCTTGAGGCACTCTCTCATTTAGAGGTTTCTACTTCTTCTTAGGGAAATTTTATACTTTAACCAAGAGGCAAATGTGCTGAGAAGGTTCACTTTTATGGCCCTTTAGGAGACAGGTTTCCAACCAATCACATTAATTTCTATCTCTCATCCTACTTCAGCTCCTCATGCTCACCACCACCCTTTTTGGGGGAACCATCCTTTGAATAATGAGTTTTAACTCTACTATAAATGTTCCCTGGGTGTGTTCTCAACTCTGACTCCCTCCACTCATTTATCCAGCAGTCTTTTCTACCCACCTTTCACCTTACAGAAATTTACCAAAAATATTTCTTCTCAGTATTTTGGATCAGAAGTTCTCACATTTCACTGAACTCAAGTTTTTGGTGGAATATGTTCAAAGAACCAGGCAATGGTTGCATTAGGGAAGGATCTATTTGAGGTCCAAACTGGCCAAAAGTTGAGGAACTTCAACAAGATGAAAAGGATTAGGCAGGAAGCTAAATGAAGGGCTGAGAGAAAAAGAATCAAAGTTGAAGTGTTGAATAAAACTGAAGACAAAGCAGGCACAAGTTCTTAAAGCCAGGTGTTCTGGTAGCTATGACAGCCTGACCCCAGTCACAGCCTTCTGAACTAAGCAGTCATAGCAACAGATGTTTCAAGGAAAGTCAGAGTTTACCTGTGGTGTGACCCCAAATGTGGTAGCAACAGGAAGTTCTATAATTCTCAAGCTATGTAAATGAAAAAACATATTTCCCATATGGGCAGCATATGATATCATTAACTTACTTTATCCAGGATTGTGTTCATATTTTGAGATCCCTTATACAACCATTAGAGGCCCAGTGCACAAATTCGTGCACCAGTGGGGTCCCTAGGTCTGGCTTGCGGGTTTGGGCCAAAACCAGCTCTCAGACATCCCCCAAGGGGTCCCAAATTGCGAGAGGGCACAGGCCAGGCTGAGGGACCCCACCAGTGCATGATCAGGGCCGGGGAGGGATGCAGGAGGTTGGCTAGCCAGGGAGAGACTGCGGGAGGGCTCCAGGGTGTGTCCGTCCTGTCTCGCTCAGTCCCAATTGACTGGACCCCAACAGCAAGCTAACCTACCAGTCAGAGCATCTGCCCCCTGGTGGTCAGTGAACATCATAGCAAGCAGTTGAGCAGCCTTAGCATATCATTAGCATATTATGCTTTGATTGGTTGAACAGCAGACTGGACGACCAGACACTTAGCATATTAGGTTTTTATTACATAGGATGCACACAATGAGAAAGGCAAAGATATTTTCAAAAAGCAACTAAAGTTTTGTCCACACTCCCAAACCAATGTGATAGCTTTTACTGATAGATCAATTGAAGTCAAGGGGGGGAAATGGTCACTTCAGGAAGCACTTACTGATCAATTAAACACCCCTTAAGAAATTGTGCGCATGAGTGTATGTAAGTTCTGTACTCAACCAACATAGGAAATATCCACGTAAGAAGGAGCCTTTGGTTATCAAGGCCACCCAGAATTCACTCAGATGTGTTTGCTCTCTGACTTCTGCTGGCTCTCGGTATTAAAAACAATTGAGCCAAGCAAAGATTGGTTTTCCTATCTACTCTTAGGAAAGATAACAAAAACAACACAGTCTGGAAAAGACAAAGTGCTCTGTGTACATACGTGTGCGTGCGGCCACCACCTCTAGAGCCAAATGCCTGTAGTCTTTGGGTCTAACTTCATTTCTGTGGAAACGAGGCAGTTCAGCCCTGCACAGAAATTAAAGTGTACGGCAGGAAAAGTGCTAAACAAAATATGAATTGTAATGAAATCTAAATGCCAGTGTTCCATTATTGTGGTTTTATGTGATCATGAGGCAGAACAGCCTGGCTAATGAGAGGTCACGATGGCTAAAAATCGGAGCGCTAATGGCTCTAACCTACTGGTGAGAGGCAGTGATCTCAATAAAATGCAGCACTAATGGAAATAGCCCCACAGGGAAAAGACTGACATCTGCAATACAGGAAAATGGAGAGAAACAGAGAAACCTTCTCGATCCACCTAAATATCTATTGTTTTAACAAACAATGCCGTTTTAATTTAGTTGGGAAAATTCTCTTGCAAGGGCCTGCTTCTAATGCTTTCCTATCCAGACACCAATCTTCTAATGTCCCCTTGAGTGAGTGAATCAGCCGGCTTTGTCTGTACCATTCTTAGGAACATTCTTGGATATGGCAAATGTAATCAACATGGCTGTGATATGAGGCCCTCAGTTAATGTGCAAGGAGGCTGCCAAGGAAGGAAAGATGGCTCACCAGCGGGGCCCAGTATTATCTGAGGTTAAAAAAATATTCCGCCACCATAGCCAAAATGAAGTCGGGAGAAAGACACTCCCTGCCTCTATATAGCTACCACTGGAAGATGACCTTTCCCTCAAATCTGCCTTTACTTTGTTTGTGTTTTTGTTTGTTTGTTTTGAACCGGTTTTTACCTGATTTTGATTAAAAAAAAAAAAGTAAAGAGAACAACCCTACAATTTCCCTGAATCATGGAAATGATAAAGGGACCACTACTTTTACCACTTTATTTGTTTAGAGTTTTTACATGATATAGTCTGTGGATGATAGATGTTAAGCTCCTCAAAGACCAGGATCATTTAAACTTTTGAAAAATTGGCCCTTATAACATACAATGGGGACAATGATGGGTAATTGAACATAAAACCTCATCATATGTAAAAATTGCTCAAGCCAACTGTGTGGGGAACAGTGCCCAGGCCATGGGTATGTGTAGGAATACTGTGCAGGATGAGGCTGGAGAAGACTGTATGGGTCTTTCATGGGGACACCTTATGGGTGGAATGGCTTGCAATGGGAAAAGAAAAGGTGAGAACTCTGGTAATCACCACATATCCCCCTGCTCTCCAGATCAATTTATATGGTATCCTGCCTCTTCTAAGCTGGGTACCAGGCTCTTGTTTAGAACTGGGGGTCTTAATTTAGATTAGAATTTTATGACAATATTTTGAAATCAGGTGTGTTCAAGAGTGTGTGTGTGTGGTGGGGCGGGGGGGTGTATGTTTGGAAGGGAGCCCTGACATTTCCTAGCAAGAAGATTTCATACTACATCAGCCATCTGGCTATGCTCCCACCCTCTAAATAGCCTCCATCCTTGAAATTCTGGTTTCCTCCTGGAGTAGTCTGTATCCTTTCTATCCTCAAGTGGGATCCCTGCCATGACCATCAGCTTGGATGATGGAAGTGCCTTTCGCTCAGGTGTGACTAGAGGAGGGAGAATATTGAGAATCAGTCTGCTAGACTATGGGATGATGTTGCTCAGTTGCTGTTGTTAAAGGCCAGAGAATAATCTATTCCAGGTGGGCTATTGTCTCTCTCTCATTCAGAAAAGAGCCTTTTAGGATATGAGGAAAAGTAGTTGAAGAACTGTTATCATAGGTTCACCAGTGGATACTATTAAGAGAGGCCTCAATTCTCATGGTCTTGCCTTTCAATAGCTCATGAAAACAATAGGGGAGCTATAAGAGTAACTCACAAAACCAATTTGCCTGCTTTGACTAGCACTCCATTTGTAAGCCTATTTAACTCCTGTTTCTGCTCTTCTCCCTCACTGAAAATGAACATTTCTCATTGTTAGTCTTCCTTTTAGGTATCTTTTCATCTTTTAATCTCATCTTTCTTCACCTCTATTCTTCAAAATTACTTCTCTCTGCCTCTTCATCCAATTTACTAATAACCATTTGAATATTAAAAGAATAAATAAAATTTCTTTGTGTAAAACTCTAATGTGAAAAAAAAATCATTCAAACTTAGATTCTCCAATGCTCTGTTTGCCAATTTAGAGATAAACTGAATGTATTTTCATATTCTCATGAGGAATGATGACTGAGTAATAAAAGAGCTTAGTGTTTGCCTTCCTTCTTGGCTCCGCAGATGGCAGAATCCCAGGGGAGAGAAGGATCCATTCTCCCTTCTTTTTCCTAAATACATTTTCTTCTCTCCTCTCCATGCACACCTATATGCATACTTTGCCATCTTTTATGTACATCTTTTATGTATTTTAATAATTTATATATATGATGAGGTTTTATTGTTCAATTCACCATCTTTCTCCTGTGTGGAAAGCATTATACAGAAGATAATTTTTACTTTATTTTTATTTTTTTTTTAAATGTATTTTTATTGATTTCAGAGAGGAAGGGGGAGGGAGAGAGAGATAGAAACATCAATGATGAGAGAGAATCATTGATTGGCTGCTCCTGCATGCCCCTTACTGGGGATCGAGCCTGCAACCTGAGCATGTGCCCTTGATCAGAACTGAACCCAGGACCCTTCGGTTCGCAGGCTGACACTCTATCCACTGAGCCAAACTGGCTATAGCTAATTTTTTAACTTTAGACTCTTGTTAAAGTCCTCTGTGTCCTCTGCAAGATATAGCTTTCCATCTCTCCCTCCTCTCCCTGTTCTCTCCATTATTCAAGTGTTGCTCAAATTACACATCCCCTAAGAAATATTCCTAATTCAAGTCAAAATCAATATTGCCTTTCTGTTGGTTTTCATAGCAATATAAACTTATATTTTTTATTCCTCCTTTTATCCAATCAGTCATCCATTCACTCACTGTTATAGACTGAATTGTATTCCTCCAAATTTGTATGTTGAGGCTCTAACTGCTAATTTGACTATCTTTGAAGATAGGGCCTTGCATGATGCAGTTAGAGTTAAGTGAGGTCATAAGGGTGGGGCCCTAATTCAATAAGATTGCTGTCCTTATAAGAAGAGGAAGAGACACTAAGGGTACATGCACCATGCACACCCAGAAGGTGGTCATCTGCAAGCCAAGGAGAGAGGTCTCAGGAAGAACCAAGCCTTCTGACATCTTGACCTTAGACTTCCACCCTCTAGGCTGTGAGAAAATAAATTTCTATTGTTTAAGCCATCCAGTCTAATACACTTAACCAAATTTGCAGGCTATTATATATTAGGCTGCTTCATCTTGGCCCCTATAAAACACAGCCTGCTCTGCAGCAGTTACATGGATACCTGAGGCCTCTCTCCCAGGCCAAAACCAAAAGAAAAGAAAAGGAAACCTCTCTGAAGACAAGTCCTGCTCACAGCTAAGCACAGGTCTTTGGTAGACCACAGGCTTACTCATCTGCTGAACTGAAATCAAACCAGCTACACACTGACCCTGGGGAAGAGGAAGGCGCTTTCAGTTTGACAGATGACATGCCCTTTCCTCAGAGCACATTTCAGCTCCTCCTCGGAGCAGTCCTGCTGCACACTTTTATCTCACATTTTCTGCCTGAGCCCTCCTAACACCGGAACTAAGGCGCTTCTGAGCTCAGGGAGTACAGTTTATGATGAGGTTTCTAGCCATAGCCAAAGCAACTGGATTCCCCTCACCACCCAGTCCTCCATTTGCCCAAGAAAGACAATTAGGTTTGATACCTGCTGCTTTTCCTCTCATGCACGCCCTGCTTTTCTTTGTGCTAACAACTCACTTTGTTTTCACACTGAAAGTAGACAAAACGAGATGCATAAAACTCCCCCTCTCTCCCCACCCCCTTTGGCTTTTTACGGTTGACTGCAAAAGACTGTTCAAGTTCAGGAAAATTGATTTCTGTCATTTAAATAATCTAATCTTCACAAACCTTTTAACACCAAAACAAAAACCATTTAAGGCACAGCAAGACAATTAATATTGAAAATAGTCTCCGTGGGGGATTTGCATACCTGCTGCCCACATTTCCCCTTCAGAGGAAGCACCTGGTTTGTAGTTTTAAATTTATAAGAAGGTTTAACTCATCAAACATAAATTCATTTTAATAGGCATTTCCTTCCAAATATTTTAAAAACTATTGAACTTAAATGGCCAAATACTAATTAAAAATGCATTAAGAAAGGGTTTGTAGTCAACAGCTTCACTAATATTCTTGCTGATGTTTTTGAAGAAAAATCAATCACATGGAGTCTATTTCTCTGCCACAGCCTCACCTACTGTACTGACTCACTGGTGCTAATAGGAACTGCACTGGGAAGAGAGAGCTGAGCCAGGGGGAGGAGAAAAGTCATTATCTAAAGGCCAAGTGCAACTATTAGCATTGCAAGCAGATCCAAGATGCACACAAGCATAGAAATATCCTTGTCCCCATTATTCACCTTGACTTTTGTGAATCCAGAGCATTCAGTGGAACTGGAAGGAGACTGATAAAACCCTGCCTAGTGAGAACCCTTGGTCTCCTGCAATCCTGCAAACACTGCTGATTCCCAACTCTCCCTGGTGCCAAAACCTTTTCTCCTTCTGAGAGCCAGTTCCAATGGCATCTGTCCCTAAGACAGGATTTCTTACTCTGAAGTTCACAAGCAGGCTTCTGACAATCTCTAATCTTCCTGAATCAAGAATGGATGAGCATGTTTCCAGAGAGAGCATGCATAGCTTTCAATAAATCTTTAAAGATGGCCAGACCCCAGAAACGTCAGCAATAAGAATGGTCTTTTCACTCCATGAGATGCTCTTCTCCCCTGCTCAGTGCTCCAGTCACACTGGCTTAGTGCCCTTCTGCAGGCAGGCAGTGCCTTCTCCACCTCAAGTCTCTGCACACTCTGTCCTGTACCTAAACACTCCCCACCTCCACTGCCTGATTCTCCTACTCACCCTTTGAACATTTGATTAAATATCACTATCACTGTTTACTTCTCCAGACTATTCCACCTAATAATTTTCTTTCAAGGCACTTATCCCAATTCATAATTTAATAACTATGCAATTATGTGACTAACATTTGTCTCACATTAGACTTTAAGCTCCATAAAGTTAGGGATGCCTTGTTCATTTTGTCAGAACCTGGAACATTGTATACAACTTATAATATTTGCTGAGTGAATGAAAAATTCATGAATATTTAATGAATTAATGAATATCCCAAGCCCTGCTTTCCATAAAGTCTTCTACGGTCTTCTTAAACTGGCTTATAGAGTTCTCTAATTTTCTGAAATTCTAAATTCTTAAGCACATAGAAATGACATTTATTTTAGGAACTGTTTCTTGTTACCTGGCTATTTCATCTAAGTAAGGCTTGTGTACTTAGCTGACCCAAGAGCTCTTTGGATAGATATGGGTCTCTCACGCCTTTCATGGTCTCTCACTTGGCCCATTGCTAAGCACATACTGGGAAATAATCTGCCGGAAACAAGAGAGATGTTGACAGGAAGCCAGGAAGGCTGGTCAACAACCTTAATTGCTCTAACCACTCACCCTTTAGTTGAGATATTGTTAGCTGAAGCAGCTTCCACCTTGGTTTGTCCCATCAAGTTTTTGTTATTTCCTGCCTAAGGGCTACATGTATATTTCTGTTTATCTTGACTAAGATGTTTTCCCCAAAGCATCAATAAAAGGGATGGCAGAGCCAGAGCAGTCAGTAGTTCTCCCACTAGAGGTGGACTACCGCCTGGCCCCCCATTTCGCCAAATTGAATTTCTTCAAGTCTCCATTCATTTGTGTGCAGCCCTTCTCCAGAACTCGAACCCTGAACAGGAACCCTGGACCACGCTGGACGTGGAAAGGGATTCCTACATAATCAAATGCTATCCAACAGTAAGTTGGCCAACTTCAGCTCAGTCTGTTTTGCTTTAATTTACAATGATTGATAAGGTGTTGAGTATGTGACCTGCCTCCTAGATTGATCATCACCTCTCTGAGAGCCTGGATCTTTCCTTCTCCCTTAAAACACACTGGGTGGTGCTAGATGCTCAGCAGATTCAGTCAGCTTCATGGCTTATCATAACATGCAGCACACACAGGCATACATAGTCAGTAGCTGTGTTTTCTATGAGACCTGAAAAAGTGTGAATGGGGGGAAAAATCAAGATTTTTCTGATCTCCTTTGCTTTCCACAAGTCGTAATTTCCCCACTGCAGAGGGCTGCAGAGTATCACACTAACCTCCATGGGGCAATCTGATTTGACATTTGTTAGGGCTCCTGCTCCCACTTCTTACAGCTGTATTTCCACTGAGTCACTTTATGTCACTCCATCCTGATCTCCCAACAGTGTTTTCTTCTCAGTTAGACACCTATGTTATTAACTACAGGGATAGTCCATATCTTTTTCATTTACTACCCAACTGCTGTTCAACTTCAGGACAAGCCCATACACTTAATCAGGCATTAGCCTGACTGATGGGCAAACGTTGGACAGGTTAGAAAGAGGAGGATCAAGATGGATTACTGTGTCTGAATGCCCAGAAGCTCAGGCCAGGGGCATATTTCATAACTCAATCAACAAAGACCTGAAGGTGTCATTGGTCCTATATCATTATTTATAATCAAGAAGGCAGAAACAAAATTTATGAAGTTTGTGAACCAGAAGAGATTCTGTTTAATATCCTGAAGGAAAAAAAAAAAAAGGCAGTTTTACAGCAGCTATAAAATTGGTATTGTTCTTGTGCCTTAGGATGCACCATGCTTTCAAGTTAGAATGTGGCACTGGTGCACCTCCTTTTGGAGGTCATTACACCTTATATGTTTACATTAAAGTTGGGCACAATTAAATCCAGGAGAGCAAATAATAGTACACATCAGAAAATCTCCACGTAGAATGGTGTGCTTTGTCACAAAACTGCCCTGGTGTAAACCCCTTGCATCAGTTTGCTAGGACTGCCATAACAAAATACCATAGACTAGGAATTTATTTTCTCACAGGACTGGAGAAACTATGGCCAGAAGCCCAAAATCAAGGTGCAGCAGGTATGGTTTCTGAGGCCTTTCTCCTTGGATTGCTGATGGCCACCTTATCGTTGTGTGTTCTCACAGTCACCCCTTGGCCTGTGTGTTGTCTGTGTCCTAACTTCCTCTTCTTATAAGGACACCAATCATATTGTATTAGGGCCCGCCCATATGACCTCATTTTACTTTAATTACCTCTTTAAAGGGCCTATCTTCAAATAGTTACTTTCTGAGGCATTGGAGATTAAAACTTCATCATGGATTTGGGGGAGCATCTGATGATCCACTTTTTTAGACTAATTTAATTTCCTCCTAACAGTCTCTTCACACCCCCAGCACTTTTTTCCATCTAAATCATACCTTGGTCATAAATCCCTCTAAAACATCATTCTGACCCCAGCATCCTCCTTCTTAAAACCTAATTCCAAATTGCTTATAGATTATAGAATGAAGTCCATGGACACATAAAACTCTGGTTCCCTTCCCAAACTAACTCCTCCCTCCTTATACAGTTCTCTCACTTTAGAGCCTGGGGACTTCAATTGTGAGCTTTCTTCTGCCTGGAATACACTGTCCACCTCCACCCCACACACATCTATGCCAATCATCCCCATGTGCCACCACCCTCTAGCACACTGTAATCAGCCTTATCTTTCTAAATCAATCCTATTCATTTTTAAGAGGATTCTCAAATACTTCTTCCTCTAGTAAATATGTCCTGTTACCTCCAATGAAAAGCAATCTCTTCTTCTTTAAATTCCTATTTTAGTCAATCTTAAAGCGACAATATAATGTAGAAATAAATATGCTATCTTCCCTGAAGACAGGATCCATATTAGT
Source organism: Eptesicus fuscus (assembly GCF_027574615.1). Taxonomy (NCBI): domain Eukaryota; kingdom Metazoa; phylum Chordata; class Mammalia; order Chiroptera; family Vespertilionidae; genus Eptesicus; species Eptesicus fuscus. The sequence continues at coordinate 37,860,659 of NC_072475.1, forward strand.
TTCCTGAGGCTACCATAACAAAGTAGCACATATTTAGTAGCATAAGCAACATAAATTTATTCTGTCACAGTTATGGAGGCCAGAAGTTTAAAACCAAGGTGTTATCAAAGCTATACCCCCTCTTGAGGCTCCAGGGTAGAATTAATTTTCTTCCTTTTTCAAGATCAGATGGACGGTGATATTCTTTGACTTGTGGCCACATCACTTTAAGCTCTGCCTCCTTGGTCGCATTGCCTCCTATTCTGTCTGTGTCAAGTCTCCTTCTGCCTTCCTCTCATAAAGACACTTATCAATGGATTTAGGGCCCACCTGGATAACTCATGATTCTCCTCAACCCAAGATTCTTAATTATACTACATGCAAAGAGTCTTTTTTCCAAATTAAGTAACATCACCGCTATTGGGAGTTAGAACCTAGGCGTTTCTTTTTGGGGGCTACCATTCAACTTACTACAGAATTTATGTCCGATCCAACTTTATATCCCTACCCAGTTTAGCACAGTACCTTACATAGTATGTGTGCAACAAATATTTGTGCAATGAATGAGCCCCCAGTAATATTTTTGCTCAATCCTAACCATTGGCAAATTGTTCAGTAAAAGTCTGAAGTAACACAATCAATGGATTGTTTTGGTGTTGCCAAAATCAAGATTTTAAGGATTGCTGATGCAAAAAGAAAAGAAGAGAGAAACAATTAATGGATTTCTGGTATAAACTTCTATGCCAATGAATTACTTATTAATAATTTTTACATCATTCTAAATTCTTTATTTAGACTTTAATCAAAGATAATTTTTTCTATGTTTTTATGAAGATGTTTCTCTCTGTTTCAGTGTATTCTAAATATTTCAGTGCCAGGAATGCTGAAATGTCTAATGGCATTATGTTTGCATAAAAGAAAAGAAAATTAATTCATATTAAGTTTTAATTCCATATGTTTCCTAACATTTCTTGCAAAGCACTGATTTGTATATTTCTGATAGTAAAGTATAGATCATTCATTATTTAAAATATGGCATCATTTTGCATGGAATCATCATTTATTTCATAGGCAGATATTGTAAGCAGCATATATTAAAGCTTATAGTACATGTTTAAAAATAAATAAACCTACTTATTTTAACATAATGATATTTTTTCAACATAGAAAAGACCTGTTTAAAACAATATCTTAAAAGGTGGTGGCACTTGAAACTGTATTTCTGTGCTGCATTATCACAATAAAACCACGTAATATTCCTGAAAGGAAGGTAAAACCTGCTTTATTCAAATATCTAATCACTGGTAGGGTTCTTTTCAGAATATACTCTTGTAATGACCTACAAAGTCCCTTTCAGAGAACAAATATTCATCAGGATCTATAAAGATAAATATTCTTTTTTCTTTAACAGAGCTTGTTAAAATTCGTGGTCTCTCCAGTCTGTCTCAAGTTAAAAAGACTAAAATAAAGCAATAGAAAACATATATCTTTGGAATAATTGAGTAATGACTTTTAGTGTAAGAAAAAGTCTTAGAAACCCTGTAGGGTCAGACTTAGTTGAAATTCAAAGAACTTTTCTAAGGTCAGAGGGTTCCTGGAGAGTCAGGACTGGAATCCAAGTCTCCTCATTCCCAGTCCTGTGAGTTCAGGATCTAGTCAGAATTCCCAAGCATGACTCGGGGGTACTTGGTTGGTATATTCCATGGAGCAACCCAGATGATGCAATTTTATAACTCTCGTGTATTGTTTGGGCTCAGGAAGAGGGAAAACCCAGCTAGAGGCAGCTCCTACCTACTGCAATAGTTGCTTATGTCCTCTCAGCTCCGTGTTCATTCAGGTCACATTGGCAGTTTGAGTGGCAGGAGTGAGAGAATTTACACCACAGAAATCAGCAAATGCTACAGATTAGGCCTGCATTTGGGCTAGGGGTAGGGGATGAGGATAACCAGTTTATCAGTGGTAAAACCCTCTCCCTGCCTCCTCAGATCTTCACCTTTGATTCCTTTGATATATTGGAGAGGAACAGACTTAAATATTATTTTTCATTCTTTAAGATTTGGACATTAAATGAAATAATAATAACAAGAACGGCAACTATTTCTTATACGTTTACTATGTGCCAGACAGTATACTCAGGATTTACTGTCTGTTTACATGCTTTGTTCTTTAAATCTATGTAACAGCCCTTTAAAGTTGGAATTCTTATTACTCCATTTACAAATGAGGAAGCTGAAGTGCAAAGATCATACATAATTTCTAACTTTTGCTGATAATAAGTAAAGGAACAGGAATTGAAAAGCAAATCTTGCTCCAAAGCCTCTGTTCTGTCCGCAATATCATGCTGCCTCTGAAATATTCTTTGAAATAATAACTGCTAATGACTGCATCTACTAGTGCCAGATGTTGTGCTAGACCTTAATAAACATAAATTATTTGTAGAGTGATTATAATTATCATCTTGCATTGTACTGATAAACCGATGTTCAAAAAGATTAAGTGATTTGTTCTCAGTCCCAAGGCTAAAAAGTGGTGGGTGGATTCATACCAGGTCTACCCATCCAGACCTTTTGCCTTCCCAAGCTTCCTTATGCAGCTTTGTAAATTAACAAATGTGATAACATTTAGCGACTGTGACCATAGTTGTCACCTCTCCCAAAGTGTCACATTTTGATTTTTGTTTCCTGTGTCACAGGCAATTTTGATGGATTTTTAGACTCCTACAGAATCGAGTAGTAACAACATATGTCTCCAGAGCTGTGAAAATGATAAGAGCTGGACAGAGTGACCATGAACATCCAACTTTCATGACCCAAGCCTCTTAAAAACCAGTATTGTCATTGATAGACCTTTATTTTCACTTGGAATCATTATAAAAGCCAACTATTTCTCTTACTCATTTAGAGAAAGCTTCAGTTCTCAGACCAAGAATGAGAATGATTTTAAAACTCTCAGGCTCCCAAATGGCTTGAGGTCCAAATTACATAACTTACTAGAGCAAATACTTTGAACTAGAATGGGAAAATAAACTTTATGCTTGTAACCTGTCATTGTTTGCTGCCTTACTCTACTCCAAGCTTTTAGTTGTTGACATTTTTAAAGTGAAGTGAAAGCCGCAAACTCACACAAAATATAATAGAAAATGTCAAAAATGAGTGTGATTGGTAAAAAAAAAAAAAAAAAATCATGATGAACTATGAAAACTGATATAACTAGTTAGAACTTCAAGAAGGCCCTAACAATTTTTAAGTCCAATAGAAGGCATTTCGTGTCCAGTGGAACTCAAATCTACCTCTAAACTATTTCAAGCACCTGGAAAATTTGCATGCCTGTATTTTAGCCCCATGTGGTTTCCCAGTACTGTGCTAGGTATACTAGGGAATGGATGATGATATTGGGGGGGAAAAGGAAACACGCCACAGTAATGTACTATATATCCAAGATAATTCCAATAACCTCAAAACCATTGTGGAACAATTACACATTAAATGGTATGATTCTGTCTCTAAGTGCTTTTAGTACAGAAAAGATATTAGTGTGTGCAGTTGGTGTCGGCTGGAAATGCTTTAAGGCAAATAAACAGAGGATAGGCCTTGACTGGGTCTTTCATGATGAATGCCATTACACAAAAAGTGTGGAAGCCATTCCAGCCATTCCAATTAAAAGAGAAGGCAAAACCAAAGCCCTGGATATGGGAATGAGCCTGGGAGTGGTCTGAGAACATTTCTCAGACGTTCCTGTCAAAGATAGTAGGGGTAAAGAGGGAGGGAACATGGATCCAATTTAAAAGTCCCAGCTGGCCACACAAGGAGTTTGAGCTTACAGCTGTTGGGAAAGAACATTTTTATCTACCCTCCTAGGTTCTTTTGGCTGGTCTAATAATTAAATTATCAGGAAAAACATCAAATTTCATTTTGTGCATGCAGGAACCCCACATACATGAGATGTTTAGAGACAAAATGGTAAAATGAGGCATATATGACATCCTGAGCTAAGGAATGAGGTAAAGGGTCTCTGGCTTCAGAGGGGAGGAGGGTAATTTGCAAGATGATAAAAAGAGCAAATGTTCAGTAATTAGATATTTGCCCTGCCATATAGATAGATCATAAAATGTTATTTCTGGTAATCACCCTTATTATGGGTAAGATACCCAATTTAGATTCTTCTAAGTATTTAAGGGAGTGGCAGAAGTGTCTTCTGAGTCCACAGCTGTCAATCACATTCAGTTGAAAATAATTCACATACCAAAGTAGCACATCTTGAGGAGGCCTATTCTAACATGTTCAAGTAGACAGAATCTGGGACTCATTCTATTCCTCTGAGAAGCAACAACATGCCAGAAGTGGTGATTTAAGGAAATATCATCTTCTGTCTCTGTCATCCATGCCTCTAGATGTGGGTCTCTCCTTGCTTCCCTGTAGCACCTGAGCCAATCCTAGCTGAACCAGTCCTTAGGAACTTTAGCAGCTTGAGTAATTGTACCCTTGGCCCAAACTATGGTTCTCAGCAAAATTTTCCTTCACATTCTCAGTAAGCTAACACTAATTTTTAAAAAAATTTCCCTAATGTGCCAAAAGATGTGGATATCTGCTTATGACTGCTGAGCTCCTCTGTGGCCTTCATCCTTGGGGTGCCCTCTGGTGGTGACTCCTAAAGATCTCATCTTGCCTTGTCATCCCCTCTGCAGAGTTCAGATGATATTTACCTTATAACTCTTTTGGTGTCCAACACCTTGCAGCTTCATGTGCTTCTTGGGTGAAGACCGCCTGGATTAACTATCTCAATACTCGCCTACCCATTGAACTCCAAGCCTTTTGATTGCTAATGCCTGTCATATACCCATGTAATGACTACAAACTTTGATCCTAACCCACCATAAATTGCCTGATAAGGTCTGGAATTTCAGAGTCATTCCACCTGAAATGACCATTTGTCATTTTTTTAGGCTGCTAAACATCTATTAATCTCCCAATTCTGCTCAATAAAACCTTCTCCATCCCCCTTAAATGTAGATTTCTTCAATGTACCCTTCTATGTAGACTTCTCCTTCTCCTCACCATTCCCCATAAATATTTCCATCAGGTCACGAAAGGTTGCACTTCAAACATGTTACATGTCTATCTCCTCCAACTGACTGTGGGCTCCTGGAGGAAAAGATCATGGAGTCTCTTCCCTGTGAACTTGGCAACTCACAGAGGGAGAGGGCAAATGCCCAAGTGGATATGTCGAGTCCAGTTATAATTCTTTCCTCCTATCCAGCTGCCCTGGATTGATAACTGTAACCAGTCATAAGATAAAGCAGTTTGGCCCCGGCCTTGTGAAGGAATAAATAAAAATAAATATTTCAGGGTAGCAGGGGACCACATTTTACACAGTGCACTTCACTCCACTTAGGTGTCAAGGAGACAAGAAACAGTATGAAATAGTATGTGTTTGCCCCTATGTCAACAGTTATGACACTGTATTATAAGTTAACTATCTGTCTCCTTATTAGATTGTAGTCTTCATGGGGTACAGAATCTCAGAACTGTGTCCTATTCATTCCTGTGTTCCAGGCCCATCTCAATAACTACCCTGAATCATCACTGGTTCTGTATTGAAGGTCATTCTCCACCCCTCTCCCCATCATGCACTTGCCCCCGCCCCCACCCCAAGAATTAGAGGGAGAAGTATCAGGAGCTTTTGAGAGTGGGAGAGGTAGTATGGATCGACTGAAGTGTGCCCCCAAATTGATACTCGTGAACTCCCCTGAGGCATAAACTCCAAGGATGGCTGACCTTGGAAAAGAGATCTGCTAACTTCAGAAATCTAAGGTTTCCACTAAGCACTAGAACAGGGGGATTGCACAAGAGGAGAGAGCAAGCTAAGATATCGCTTAAAAAGAAAGAATATTCGTTTCATCTCCCAACTTTAAAAATCGCAAAACCCCATCAACCTAAAGAAACATTAGAAGTTTATGGTGCAGAAATAAGTAGCTTGTGCGTGATGCATTTCCAACTTACGGCAAGGCAGCTATTAGAATGGAATACTCTCCGATGAATGGGACCAGATAAAACTCGATCACTACCAGCCAAATATGGCTCAGGAAAATTGGCAATTGCATGCAAATGGGAAGTGATTAGTATTACCTCTGCTGTTAGACTCTTACCAATGAGAAGGTGACAGAGCTCTCATTTGCAATAGACTATTAGAAAAAGTAGACATGTGTTTGGGTTGTCTTTTAAAGATGTTGCTTTGTCTCTGCATCTTTCCCTGAATAGTGCTAATTAATTAATTAATTTATTTATTCAGAAACATTAATTGAGTACCTCCTAGTGCCAAGCAAAGTGCTCATCTTTGCAACTCAAAGATAAATAAGAGGACGTGTACCCTCGAGGAGTTCATAGACTAGCGGGTGAGAAAGGTGAATAAACAATTAAAAATTACAATAATGGAGATAGGTTCAGATCATAGATAGCAAAAGAGTTAGGGTTGACTAAATAAGATTTTTTGTTTTGTTTTTTGGGGGAATAATGTGTCTGGAACGTTAGATTTTCTGGTGGAATCTGTTATCATGGTGAGTCCTGAAGCATGTGCAAGAATTAGCCAGGAGGCAGAAGGAGGCTGGTGCACAAAGGCATTAAAATGAGAGTCATGCTCCGGAGAACCACAGCCCTTCAGATAGAAAAGAAAAGCAGAAGAGACATAGCACAGGGGAGGCAGGGAGGAGCTAGCTCCATAATCGAGTCCAGGGCAGACTTTAAGGGATCCCACCCTATTGAGAGTTATTTTTTAACCTATAGAAAAAAGGAGTGGTTGAAGTATTTTTTAATAACCTATTATCAGTATAATTATGTGACTGTGGAATTTCTATCTGGGATATAGTCTATTTTTATTTGTTTGCTTTGTTTTTGTTGGGGAGAAGGGAAATGGATAGATAACATTTCTAATTCCTGTAAGTATCAGTGCTTCTAATCTCATAGATACCAGAGCTGCAAGGGATCTTAAAGATTGTTTAATTCAATCTCCTTATTTCACAGATGAGAAAACTCACCTCTACAGAGGTTAAAGAACTTGCTCAAGGTCGTATAAATAATGAAAGCAATAGAATCTACTTCTGTTTAATTTCCAGTCCTTTGAGTATGTGAGAGAAATGTAGAAACCAACTGGGTTTTCTTAGTGTGCATCACTTCTCAGAAAACTAACTTCTTCCATTAAATCTCAATTCACAAGCTTTCACTTTAAGTGCTGCCCTCTGCCTAACCTCTTCTCCACATTCCAGGGTCATGGCCCCTTTGTAGGACATGAAACATCTCCTTTCTGCCCCCACCCTACAGGAATTCTTTGGCAAATGAAGAACATAGAAATGAATCCTTCCGCACCCATGCATGGCTCAGAGATATAGTCTGCCAAGATGTTGGGGTGGGGTGGCTATACTAGTATGTGCTTCCGCCCTCATTACATCATTCTGCTGTGTTTTCTAAAATGATAATTAAGTAATTCTTTTTGATTTAAACATTCCCTAGAAATATGAGACTAAAAGACCCCAGAATCTCTCTGAACCATTTCAACACCAACCGGAGAGCTTAACTTTCTGTTTGGCCCTCACTTTTCCCAAACTAAGAATTCAGTCTAGCAGTCATGCAAGTATTTCCTGACCTGATTTTCTGCATTTCACAACAGGACATCCTTACAATCTTTGTAAAGTTTGGTACCATCAGTCAAAGTGAGCCAGATATATATGTGTGTTTTTTTTAATTTTATAAATTATATTTTGAGGAAGTGACTCAAATAATGGCTAATTTCAGCCACGCTGGCTTCCTTTGACAAATATCACACTGGAACCAATAATAATAATAATAGAGTCTAAAAGAAACCCTTCTGTAACAATGTAAAAGTGTCCTTGTTTTCCTCAAGAAAAACAGCCAGGACTTTAGTATGTACATCACTGCTAAGCCAGCAGCTGTGGACTTGACCATCAAAACCTGGGCACTGCTTTCAACACGTCGTCCCAGTGAGGGAGAGCTCAAGGGTGGTTAATAGGTATCCAAGTTTATGCAGAAACTTGGGCTATTTCTTCAAGCATTACCTAACACATACTAAGTAATCAAAAATTGTTTGTAGAATAAATGAAGAGTAAAGAGGAGATTTGTCAGGCTTGAATTCCCCTGACACAGAGGTGTACTTACAAGCCTAGCATTAAAAATGTAGTGTTCCTCTGAGACTATGTATCTGCAAAACATGTCTCTTGAGATCAGGGTACAGAGTTGTTTATCAGCCTATTCACATCAGGTGCAAGAGTAGAAAATCTGTGGTGGGTACAACATAGATGTCATTTTCAGGCCCATTGCCCACAGTTGCCCTGCAGGAGAAAATGTTATGCTGAGAGTTAGTATGCTCATGCTCCTCACTCTGAGATGATTTTGATCCCTGCTTTATATATACATGTTTGATTTCAGAGAGGAAAGGAGAGGGAGAGATAGAAACACCAATGATGATCATCATCAATTGGTTACCTCCTGCATGCCCCCTACTGGGGATTGATCCCACAACCCAGGCATGTGCCCTGACCAGGAATAGAACTGTGACCTTCTGGTTCATGGGTCGACAATCAACCACTGAGCCAAACTGGCCAGGCCCAGCTTTTTTTTTTTTTTTTTTTATCCTCACCCAATGACATGCTCCTTGATTTTCAGAGAGAGAGGAAGGGAGAAAGAGAAAGAGAAAGATCAATATGAGAGAGAAATAATCATCAGTTGCTTCTCGTACACACCCCAACCAGGGATCAAACCTGCAACCTAGGTATGTGCCCTGACTGGAAATCAAACCCACAACCCTGCAGTGCATAAGATAACGCTCTAACCAACTAAGCCACACAGGCCAAGGCAGCAGTTATTTTCTTAAAAAGTAATATCTTGTCTGGAAGATTTTTTTTTTTTCTATTGATGCCTAGATTTAAACTTCAGCCAAGATCTAGGCTGTCTAGTAAGTTAGAGACACTCTCAGATCATCCTAAAATTAAAGTTTTGCAACTGTTCATGGGCATACAGAAAAATATAATTTAATATAGGGTGGCAATTAATACAGTTTAATACCTGTGGGGTGCCTATGTGTATTTGTGGGATGTAGGGTTGGGCAGGAAAAATGGTGAAGGATAAGGCTAAAATATAAGGCTGGTGCAAGATCAAAAAGGGCCTTGAATTCAATGTAAGGAATTGGGGATTAACTATTTCTGCTTTCATACTCTCCCTGTTCTTTAGTCAGAATATCTAACAATTCATTGCTCTCATTTATTTATGTTCATCTTTTCCTACTAGACATTAAACAACATGAAGGCAGAGCCTATATCCAAGTTGTCTTTTTTCCTCCAGGGTTAGCAAAATGAGCAAAGTAACCATTTAACAAATATTAGCTGATATCATTATTGCTATAGAAACTAAAAACAATGATTGCTTTTGAATAAAATCAAGAATGAATGAATAAATGATTCTGAGTCTAAATATCTGATAGGGTGAGAAACACTTAAACCTGTAAAGGTAAACCAGAAAGGGAGATCTCACTGACCTCAGTGTACCTCTGTCACCATAAGTAGTTCTCCTTAGTCATGCAGGACATACAGAAAATCCCATACAGTGAACACCATTTGTTCATAGACTTTTACATTAAAATTAAATTAAAATAGGAGATGGTGGATTTTCCTTTGTTCCTTGTACTAACTAGTTCCTAGGGAGTGCAATCTGGCAGCTTACTACTATGGGTCAGTATAAATTTGATCCATATAATAAATCCAATTTCACTCAATATACTATTACAGGATTAGATCTTATAGAGTCTATTCCTTACATGAAATGTTTAATCTCCAACTCAGTAAAAACAGAAATACCCCAGGTCTATGACTTTTTCATAGTTGGGATTTTTGCTATCTAATAAATAATAGTAACAATCCTATCTAATAAAAGAGTAATATGCAGATTGACCACCACTCCAACACACAATATGTCTGCCCCCATGTGGTCAAAGATCCTGCCCCCATGTGGACACAAGATGGCCACCACAAGATGGCCAGCAGGGGAGGGCAGTTGGGAGGCACCCAGCCTGCAAGGGAGGGAAGTTGGAGGTGATCAACCCTGCAGGGGAGGGCAGTTAGGGTGACTGGGCCGGCAGAGGAGGGAAGTTGGGGGCAAACAGGCTAGCAGGGGAGCAATTAGGCATCAATCAGGCTGGCAGCGGAGTGGTTAGGGGGTGATCAGGCTGGCAGGCAGAAGCGGTTAGGGGCAATCAGGAAGGCAGGCAGGCAAGCAGTTGGGAGCCAGCAGTCCTGGATTGTGAGAGGGATAACCAGTGGGATCAGGCCTAAATGGGCAGTCGGACATCCCTCGAGGGGTCCCAGATTGGAGAGGGTACAGGCTGGCTGAGGGACACCCCCCCCCTCCGTGCACGAATTTCGTGTACCGGGCCTCTAGTAATATAATAACAATCACAACCACTTTTGAGCATCTGTTATGTATCAGGAACTTTGTTAACTGCTGTTAAGTAAGAATATTATTCCTGCCCTAACTAGTTTGGCTCAGTGGATAGAGCATCGGCCTGTGGACTGAAAGGTCCCAGGTTCAATTCCAGTCGAGGGCATGTACCTTGGTTGCAGGCACATCCCCAGTAGGAGGTGTGCTGGAGGTGGCTGATCAATGTTTCTCTCTCATCAATGTTTCTAACTCTCTATCCCTCTCCCTTCCTCTCTGTAAAAATCAATAAAATATATTTTAATTTTTTTTTTAAAAAAAGAATATTATTCCTATTTTCCAGATGGGAAAGCTGAATCTCAAAAAGTTAAAGTAAATGGTAAGAATTCCTTCTTTTTTATAGCAGCATAGTATTCCATTGTGTGGATGCACCACAGTTTTCTAATCCACTCATCTGCTGATGGGCACTTAGGCTGCTTCCAAATCTTAGCTATTGTAAATTGTGCTGCTGTGAACATAGGGGTGCATATATCCTTTCTGATTGGTGTTTCTAGTTTCTTGGGATATATTCCTAGAAGTGGTATTATTGGGTCAAATGGCAGTTCTATTTTTAATTTTTTGAGGAAATGCCATACTGTTCTCCACAGTGGCTGCACCAGTCTGCATTCCCACCAGCAGTGCACAAGGGTTCCTTTTTCTCCACATCCTCACCAGCACTTGTCATTTGTTGATTTGTTGATGATAGCCATTCTGACAGGTGTGAGATGGTACTGCATTGTCATTTTGATTTGCATCTCTTAGATGATTAGTGACTTTGAGCATGTTTTCATATGTCTCTTGGGTTTTTGTATGTCCTCTTTCAAAAAGTGTCTATTTAGGTCCTTTGACCATTTTTTTTGATTGGATTGTTTATCTTCCTTTCATTAAGTTGTATGAGTTCCCTGTAAATTTTGGAAATTAAGCCCTTATCAGAGATAACATTGGCAAACATGTTCTCCCATGCAGTTGGCTTTCTTGTTGTTTTGTTGATGGTTTCTTTTTCTGGGCAGAAGCTTTTTATTTTGATGTAGTCCCATTTGTTTATTTTCTCCTTAGTTTCCATTGCCCTAGGAGCTGTATTGGTAAAGATATTGCTACAACAAATGTCTGCTATTTTGCTGCCTATGGCTTCTTCTAAGATTTTTATGGTTTCCCATCTTACGTTTAAGTCCTTTATCCATTTTGAGTTTATTTTTGTGCATGGTGTAAGTTGATGGTCTAGTTTCATTTTTTGCATGTATCTGTCCAATTTTCTCAACACCATTTGTTGAAGAGACTGTCTTGACTCTATTGTATGCTCTTGCCTTCTTTGTCAAATATTAATTGAGCATAATGTCTTGGGTCAATTTCTGGGTTCTCTGTTCTGTTTCACTGGTCTATATGTCTGTTCTTGTGCCAGTACCAGACAGTTTTGAGAACAGTGGCTTTATAGTATAGCTTGATATCTGGTATTGTGATCTCTCCAACATTGTTCTTCTTTCTCAAGATTGCTGCAGCTATTTGGGGTCTTTTTTTATTCTAGATGAATTTTTTGAGAGTTTGTTCTAGGTCTTTGAAGTATGCCATTGGTGTTTTAATGGGGATTGCATTGAATTTATAGAGCATTATGCTAAGTGAAATAAGCCAGTCAGTGAAAGAAAAATACCACATGATCTCACTCATTTGTGGAATATAAAGAACACTATAAACTGATGAATAAAAATAGATACAGAGGCAAAGAAGCATTGAACAGACTGTCAAACTACAGCAGGAAGGCTGGGGAGAGTTGGAGGGGTGGCAGGTAAGAGATCAACCGAAGGACTTGTATGCATGCATATAAGCATAACCAATGGATGCAAGACACTGCGGGGTGGGGTGAGGGCATGTGCCGGGGGATAGAGGAGACCAGAGGAAGGTCAATGGGGGGAAAAGGAGACATATGTACTACTATTTGTAATACTTTAAACAATAAAATAAAATTTTTTAAAAAGTTAAAGTATTTAAATAAGACAAGCTCATAAATGATGATGCCAGAATTAAATCCTTCATTCTGTCCACTTCCAACACTTGGACTCTTTTCATTATGGTATTTCCTTTTTCGCACACATTTATGCCTTTATAGCAAGGGGTTCTCCATTCAAGTCAACAAATATGGTCAGTATTTAGTATGGGTCAAATCCCAATGGAGAGACAGGAAAATGCATAGGCCCCTGGCAGCAAGGATTCTGGTATTATCATGAAGAGTGAGCTTGTTTGGGGTGATCAGACCTAATAATAGACAAAGATGTAAATTGACCATACCTCCGCTATGCCCACAGCCAATCAGAGTGAGAATGAAAATTAACCCAACAAAGATGGAGATTAATTTGCATACATAGGCGCCCAGCAGCTTGGGTCCTGGGAACTTTCTCAGAACCCAGGTCACTCCGAGGTAGGCCCCCCGTGGGTCCTGAGCAACCTGGGAAGGGCCTGAGCCAGGGGGCTCCTGGGCAGGGGTGGAGCCAGGCAATCGGAGGGAGCTGGGGGTCCCCTGCCCAGGCCCCAAGCCCCAGCCAGAGGCTTGGAGCCTGGGCAGGGGTGGAGCCAGCGATTGGAGGGAGGTGTGGGGCCCCTGCCCAGGCCCCGAAGCTTTAGTCCTTTGCAGGGGTGGAGCTGGCAATCGGAGGGAGCTGGGGATCCCCTGCCCAGGCCCCAAGCCCCGGCCAGAGGCTTGGGGCCTGGGCAGGGGCGGAGCCAGGCGATCGGGCGATCAGAGGGAGCTGGGGGGCCCCTGTCCAGGCCCAGAGACTTTAGGCCTTGGCAGGAGTGGATCCAGAGGTCGGAGGCAATACAGAAGAAATACCTTTTCTGACTGCTCATTGGCTAATCTCCCTGTATGCCACTGGTAATATTCTTAGTAACTTGGGTATAAGAATCCAAAAAGGTGATCTAGGGTTTTTCCACCACACTCCTGGAGAAAAAAACGAAGGTCCTCTGCTGGAGGGCTAAGAAATGTCATATCCTGCCCTAGCCAGTTTGGCTCAATGGATAATGCCTAGGCCTGCTGACCGCAGGGTCCGGTTCGATTCTGATCAAGGGCATGTACCTAGGTTGCAGGCTCCTCCCTGGCTGGGGCCCAGGTCAGGGCTCATGAAGGAGGCAACCAATCAAAGTGTTCCTCTCACTTTGATGTTTCTCTCTGTCTTTCCCTTTCTCTTCCACATTCTCTAAAACTCAATGGAAACATATCCTCAGGTGAGGATAAAAAAAAAAAAGAAAGAAAGAAATGTCATATCCTATGAAAGACACATCTTGAAAATGCCTAAAGAAAGTTGTCATTTTTTCATGGTGAAGGGACTGGAGTCTGTGTTGATGAAAACACCTTGGTGGCTGCGGTGACTGTCAGTGGCTGCAGCAGTGGGGTGATGGGGCTGGTGCCTTCCCCTGATCAGCCCGGTCGCCTCAGTAGGACAACCCCTGAGAGCTCACAGTATGTGAGAGGGGGCAGGCTGGGCTGAGGGACCTCCCGCCCAGTGCATGAATTTCATGTTATTATAATGTTACATGAGCCATTTGGCAAAATTGAGTTTAAAGGGGAGCTGGAGTCTGAGAGAAACGAAGAGGCATGTGTAAAAAAAAAAACACAGCTGCTTTCTTTGATGCTGCCATAATGTACAAAAGGCTGCAATTACATCAAAAGGAAAAATAAACAAATCTTTCAGTATGTGCAAGATAAATGGCAACCTGAGAATATGTGTTTCTTGTGATCAGTTCTAATACACTTCCCCTGACAGAGAGAAGACAGAGAATAGGAATTTGGATTGGAGAAGAGAGGTGTGTGTGTGTGTGTGTGTGTGTGTGTGTGTGTGAATAGGGTGGGGGTTTTCTTGTATGTGTTTACATGGTTAACAGCAAATACAAAGACATGCCAGCCCTAACCGGTTTGGCTCAGTGGATAGAGCATTGGCCTGTGGACTGAAGGGTCCCAGGTTCGATTCTAGTCAAGGGCATGTACCTTGGTTGCGGGCACATCCCCAGTGGGGTGTGTGCAGGAGGCAGTTGATTGATGTTTCTCTCTCATGGATGTTTCTAACTCTCTATCCCTCTCTATTCCTCTCTGTAAAAAAATCAATAAAACATAATAAAAAAAAAAGAACATGCCACCTATGCAAATTTTGCAGTTTTTAATATTCCCTCAATTTTGTCTCTATTAGAATCCATTCCTTCTTATGTATATTTAATTTTTTCTTGAAGTAACTTAATTCAAAAAATATTTTTTTAAAGATACAATGTAGCCAAAAGAGCTCAGAAGAGAGGGTCAAGAAACTAAGATTCGAGTTTTTGCTCTAGGACATTCTAGAGATGTGACCTTGAGCATTCAGCTTAGCCACTCTTCCTAAAATGAGATTATTGTAAAGTATGGTAGGCTCCTGATTGATTACAGAAATGAAAAGGTAATCACATAAGACAAACATATTAGACAACATTTTTCTATCATAAAGTAATAAACAACATTAAGGGACTATTTTGTTATTTACTGTTTAATATGAAAGACATTAATCATGCCCAGAGTAGAAATATGTTATCATTCAATAAAAGGATTTAAATGATACTATAAATAATTCAGCAATATTTTAACTGGGTTTCCACATCATCAGAACACAAAAAGGAAAAATTTAAATATATAAGCATGTCTATTTTACTGGAACTACATATTTTAGAAATTCTTCTCCCACCCACTGCCCCCCAAAAGTGGGGTGGAATGTAGTTATTTCTGCTGAGATTCTTAAGATGTCTATCAAATACTGGGCAGAATTTAGATTTAAATTTTTAAAAATTAATTTTTATTCAATCTTTAAATAGGAAAACTTTTAGCTATAAGTTAGCAACCACAATTCTTTAGTTTTTAAATGCTTAAGTAGGATGAGCTTTGAAAGGAAAGGGAAATAATATAGGATGATATTTAAGGTATATAATTTGCAGGACATCAAGGAAACCTCAATCACCCATCTGTTCTCACCCATATTTTCTTTCCTAAGCTGCTAAATTTTTATTATCAGGAAGTCCTTCTTTTTCATTAAGTATTGTGCTCCCCAGTAGTCTTTTGCATAAATACAAAATCTGTAGGAGAGCTTCACATTACAGCTCATTAAGGGGAGCTGGAGAGAGCCCACCAATCGTGCCACCAGAATGACAACTTGGTTTTAAACTACATTTAATTAATCATTTGGAATTACTACCTAGACCCCCATGTTGAAAAGTACAATGAAGCTAGACAGTGGTTCTGTGGGCACTAGAGCCATGGCTGGTTCACACCATCCAGCATGGATGCAGGACAAGGGAGAGGTGATGCACCTGTCAAGTGTTGCTGTCCTTGTGCCAACACACTCATCTGGCAGGTGAGAACTCCTTAGCCCAGATTAACTATGGTTTGCCCAATGCCACTCAGCCAATCTAGAGGTCTGCCAAAGAAATTAGAAGCAAAGAAAATCCAGATTTTTAAATTACAAATTCAGTGTTCTTCTACCTCTAATATGTTCATTCACATCTTAATTTCATTTTACCAGTCCACTTTTTGCTATGACCATATGAAAAGCAGTAAGGGGGAAAATGTAACACCTCTGAAGTTTTGGCCAAAATGGTTTTGTCTAGAGATGGTTGGACCAATCTCACTATATCATAGTTTATCTCAAAAGGGGAAATAATGAAATTTCAAAGTCTTATGTACCTTAAGACAGATACATAAACTACAAATTCCTATGGAACTTTATATCCTGATATGATGGAGCAATTTATATAAGCAATTTAAGTAAATATAGAGAAATGTCCTTGTGGCATTTCCCAGCAACTGATCTATGTAATGAGCCAGAAAATAAGTGAGAAACCTTGCAGGCCTCTGCTGTGTTGTCAAAGATGAAACATATAGGAGGAAATTTTTGTGAGCAAAATAAAAGAAAACCCTGTATGTGCATTTCATAAAAATGGCTTATTATTGATGTCCACATAAAAGTGTCCTAACTTCTGTGTATGATTAGGTATATTAGCTGATTTTGCAAGATAGACTCCTGTATCCCATAGATAAGAATCAATTGACTTGTCCTATTTATTTAACAATTGCAATACACTTAATCATCTGCAGCCCTGACTCAGAGCTTTTATAAGTGACACACATTTATTCTGCCTAAGAAAACCAAAGGTCCTCCGCTTTCAACAGAGCTTTATCTGCCTTCCAGAAACATTCTTAAGACTTGCTTAAAGGAAAACTGACCCACCCTTGCCAGGTGGCTCAGTTGGTTAGAGTGTTATTCTGTACACACACACACACACACACACACACACACACACACACACACACAAAAGGTGTCTGGTTTGATTCCTGGTCAGGGCACATATCTAGGTTGCAGGTTCAATCCACAGTGGGAACCCATTTCTCTCTCTCTCTCTCTCTCTCTCTCTCTCTCTCTCTCTCTCTCTATCAATCAATAAAACATTTCCTTGGGTGAGGATTAAAAGAAAGAGGGGAGGGAGGAAAGAAAAGAGGGAGAGAAGGAGAGTGGGAAGGAGGGAGAGAGGGGTGAGAAAAGGAAGGAAGGAAGGAAGGAAGGAAGGAAGGAAGGAAGGAAGGAAGGAAGGAAGGAAAGAAGGAAGGGAGGGAGGGAGGAAGGAAGGAAGGAAGGAAGGAAGGAAGGAAGGAAGGAAGGAAGGAAGGAAGGAAACTGATCCCTGTGGAGATGTTTGATTCGTGTATTGTACCAACCTGAGTAATAAGTGACACAGGAAGAGGGCCCCTTTAAATGCCCTTATAAAGGAGATGTCCCATGCTTATGACACCCAAGTTGGGCTCTAGGACCGTGCAAATGCTGATAGGTCACCCCAGTGCAAGTGACTCACTTAATTATTCAAAGGGAGCCTTTATAAGGACAAAAAGTAGATTAACCAGAAGAAAAAAAAATCTAATTCTCACATGCAATGTCACATATAATCTTTTAGTGTTTAGGCATAAGCATACAAATGCAGCAACATGCCCAATACAAATATTTGTACATTTGAAATGTTAGGAAAAGAACAAATTACAAATACTATCATATCATAGCTTTGTAGGCTTTTACAGTAAATAATGGGGTTGAATCCAGATTCAGTCACTACCTAGTTGTGTGAGTATAGAAACACTGCTCAATTTATATGAGACTGTTTTTGCCTCTCTAATATCTACCATGCTAAATAGTTATGTGTAAAAATAGTACATATGTAATGTGTAGTTCACAATAGGTGCTAAATGAATGGATATTATTATTGTTATTACAACTGCAACAGGATGTCAATGCCTGTGTCTATTCCTAGAGGATAGGGGAATGAATGTATTGGTCTTGATAGGGCAGGACCTCTTTATTCTTTTCTGTTCCAGCTCCATGCCCCCTTGACTTGAATGGATCCTTTCTCAGCTCTGATCTGACACTGTTCAGAGTTCAGCCTTTACAGTTAAGTAATGTTCAATTTTATTTATACAACTACAACTACATTTCTATTTTCAAAAACTTTAGCTGTAAGTATCTTCTCAAAAAAAAAAATCTCAGTAATGTAAAGTGAATCAAAGTAGAGCTGTTCTCTGGAAGTCTCCTCAACCCCACCTTATTCTCCTCAGCATTCTCTAAGACACAGTCAGAACCCCTACCACTTTTTAAGTATGTTCAGTGGTTCTCACCCAAGGTGGTAATGACCTCTAGGGGCATTTGGAAATGTCTGTGGGCCATTATAGCTGAAACAGTGGTGGGTGGAGGCACTTGGCAGTGAGAGGGCAACAGAATAGCCAACATCTTGCAAAGAGAGGGACAGCCCCTCACCTCGAAGGGCTTTCATTCCCCAAATGCCATTAATGCCTCAAGTAAAAACACTCAGAGCTCTATCTGTTCCTCCTTGTTCTTGCATGAGGATATAACTCGGGAACCGTCAGATGGAAAAGATGCATAGGGCAAGGTATCTGGGAAGAGGCACAAAGCTTCCATGTTCTCTGAATGTGTCATTCTTCCCAAATCTCCACATGTTTACCAACTTGGAAGCTATCTAACCCTATCCTTTTGGGTTTTTATGGAGGCTGCCTTACATAGATATGATTGAGTAAATCATTGGCCATTGGTAAATGAACTCAATCTCCAGTTCTTCTTCCCTGGATGGGTGGTGGTGGTGGAGGGACTGAAAATTCCAATCCTCCAATCACATGGTTGGTGCCCCTGGCAACAAGCCTCACCCCTAGGTGACCTACAGGCTTTCCAAAAGTCATAGCAAAAGACACCTTGATCCTTTCATTACTCAGGAAATTCTAAAGAATTCAGGAACTCTTTTACAGAAATGGACAAACACCAAATATATATGTTGAGTGGGATAAAAGTAGGTTTATAGTTGTGAGTTTGTGAAACAGAGTCTACTCTTGTATTATTATTTATTAATTATTGTATTATTTTACATATGGACAACTGTAAACCTGCTTTTTCCCTAATATATATATAAATATATATACTAGAGGCCCGGTACATGAAATTTGTGCATGGAGGGGGGGATTTCTCAGCCCAGCCTGCATCCTCTCCAACTGGGGACCCTTTGGGGGATGTCCAACTGCCGGTTTAGGCCCGATCCCACAGGGGTCAGGCCTAAACTGACAGTCAGACATCCCCCTCACAATCTGGGACCACTGGCTCCTAACTGCTCACCTGCCTGCCTGCCTGATCGCCCCTAACTGCCTCTGACTGCCAGCCTGATCACCCCTAATTGCCCTCCCCTGCCAGCCTAGTTGCCCCTAACTGCCTCTGCCTACCTGTCTGATAACCCCTAACTGCCCTCCCCTGTTGGCCTGGTTACCCCAAACTGCCCTCCTCTGCTGGCCTGATCTCGCCCCCAACTGCCCTCCCCTGCCGGCCTGATCTCGCCCCCAACTGCCCTCCCCTGCCGGCCTGATCTCGCCACCAACTGCCCTCCCCTCCTGGCCTGGTTGCCCACAACTGCCCTCCCCTGCTGGCCTGATCTCGCCCCCAACTGCCCTTCCCTGCAGGCCTGATCTCGCCCCCAACTGCCCTCCTCTGCTGGCCAATTTGGTTCTGATTGGTCGGTTTTTATGCCAGTCAGTGTCAAAAGCTCTGCCTCCTAGGCAGCCATTGGCTCTCCACAGCACCCAGATTTGGTTCTGATTGGTCAGTTTCAATGCCAGTCAGCATCAAAAGCTCCACCATTGGCTCCCCACAGCACCTAGATTTGGTTCTGATTGGTCGGTTTCTATGCCAGTGTCAGAAGCTCCGCCTCCTAGGCAGCCATTGGTTCTTCACAGCACCCACATTTGGTTCTGATTGGTCGGTTCCTATGCCAGTCAGCATCTCTGGGCCTATCAATGGGGCCTGATAAGAAAGGCAGGGCTGATCAGCAGCCCCGGTAGAGGCCTGGAGAGAAATGGAGGCCTGGTTGCTGGCCAGACTGGGAGAGAAAGAGAGAAGCAAGTGCTGATCAAAAGCTGCCACAGAGGCAATGGATCAGTCCCTGCTTCTCTCTTCAGACCTCTCTCTGGCCCTGATTCTCAGCCACCTCAGCAGTCAGTGCTGGGGCACCACACCTGCAGCAGAAGCAGTCAGCACTGACTTCTGGTTGGTGGAGCCTTGGTTGTTACTGGTCATTACAACCAAGGTTTTCATATATTAGGATATATATATGTGTGTGTGTGTGTGTGTGTGTGTGTGTGTGTGTGTGTATGTATGTATGTATATCCTATCTAATAAAAGAGTAATATGCAAATTGACCATACCTCCGCTCCCCACAAGCCACACCCACCAGCCAATCAGGAGTGAGTATGCAAATTAACCCAACCAAGATGGCTGCATCCACAGAGAGAGCAGGAGCCTTGGGTTTCCCTGGCAATGGAGGAAGTCAAGCTTTCCGCCTCCCCTGGCCTGCCTTGGCCTCCACTTAAGGCTATAAAGTTTCAATTATAGAAGATAAATAAATCCCAACAAAAATGGCAGTAGCCATGGAGCTGGAGAGAGCAGGAAGCTTGAGTTGCCCCCGGCGACGGAGGAAGCCAAGTTTCTGCATCCGTGGCCTGCCTTGGCCTCCGCTTAAGGCTACAAAGTTTCAATTATAGAAGATAAATAAATCTCAGATACCAGGGCCTCCGCTTGGGTCACCGGGGGGCATGGCCAGCCTGAAAACCACCACAGGCCCCTTGCCCAGGCTGCCCCATACCCCAAGGGAACCCCCACCCTGATCCGCAACACCCTTTAGGGCAAACCAGCTGACCCCCACCCATGCACTAGGCCTCTATCTTATCTAATCCTATCTAATAAAAGAATAATATGCACATTGACTGTCACTCCAACACACAAGATGGCTGCCCCCATGTGGTCAAAGATGACTGCCCCCATGTGGACACAAGATGGATGCCACAAGATGGCCAGCAGGGGAGGGTAGTTGGGGGTGACCAAGCCTGCAGGGGAGGGTAGTTAGGGGCAAACAGGCTGGCAGGGGAGCAGTTAGGCATCAATCAGGCTGGCAGGGGAGTGGTTAGGGGGTGATCAGGCTGGCAGGCAGAAGCGGTTAGGGGCAATCAGGAAGGCAGGCAGGTGAGCAGTTGGGAGCCAGCAGTCCTGGACTGTGAGAGGAATGTCTGACTGCCTGTTTAGGCCCGATCCTACGGATCGGGCCTAAACAGGCAGTCAGACATCCCTCAAGGGGTCCCAGATTAGAGCGGGTGCAGGCTGGGCTGAGGGACACCCCCCTCCGTGCATGAATTTCGTGCACCGGGCCTCTAGTATATATATTAAATATACATATATATTTAATAAATAACTATATCACAGGAACATAGACCTTGGAGGCACAAACTCCAACACAGGAAGACTTCCATGTGTCTTTTGAGTTTACAGGTTAGAACAATCAGTGAGAGCAAGAACCATCCAGAGAACTTCAGGAGAAAAGTCGTACTTTTTCTACTACAAAGAAGGGATTGGATTAAAGGGTTAGAAAACTTTTTCGGTGAAGGGCTAGATAGTAAAATATTCTAGGCTTTGTGAGCTACATGGTCTCTGTAGTAACTACTCAACCCTGCCATTAAGCAGTTTAAGTGTAATAACAGCCATTGACTACATGTAAGCAAAAGGGTATGGCTGTGTGCTGATAAAACTATTTACAGTACCAGATGGCAGGCTGGATTTGATCTGCAGGCTATCATTTGTCAACTCTTGGATTAGATTGTAGATTTAATTATAAACCTCTTATTCTGGCTTCACGGTCTTTCCAATTGCACTGAAATCTACCTTTTCAATCTCTCTGTACTTCTCAATAGGTAATGGATATTAAAGAAGGAGTTACACTTGAATAAACAATGGTGGCAAGAATGAAGGTCATGTTCAACACAAAGAAAAATCAGCTTGGTTAGAACAGAGAGTTCTATTGAAGAGTAGAGAGAGACTGAAACATAGATTTGAGCCCAATGGCAGAGTGTCTGCAGAGCTAGATTAGGGAATTTATATCTTAACCTATAGGCAATGGGGAACATTTTATGCACTTAAGCAGGAAAAAGGGGTATTTTTATAAGATTAACGTTTTTGAGATCAAGATTTTTCTTTAACTCTCATAGAGTTTAAACCTACTATTCTTTTTATTAAAATACTAGCGTTCCCATTGCAGGAAAAATCCTGCAATAGGATTTCCTGCTGCACTCTACCCCGCCTCCACTCCTCCCTTGTCGCCCGCCCCGCCTTCTCACCAGCCCGCCTGCTTTTCCCTTCGCCCCTGGCCCTGACTTCGCTCCTCCCTTCTCCTCCTCGCCCCCGGCTTGCTTGCTTCTTCGAAGCTTTACTCCCTTCTGCAGCTCTTGGCTTCTTTCGACGCTGTCTTGATATGCAAATTAGCCACCATCTTTGTTGGGTAATTTGCATACTCATCCTAATTGGTTGGTGGGCGTGGCTTGGCTGGTGGGCTTGGCTGGTGGGCGTGGCTTAGTTGTAGCGAAGGTGCGGTCAATTTGCATATTTGTCTATTATTAGATTAGATATTTTTACTGATTTCAGAGAGGAAGGGAGAGGGAGAGAGAGAGATAGAAACACCAATGGTGAGAATCATTGATCAGCTGCCTCCTGCACTGGGGACTGAGCCCACAACCTGGGCATGTGCCCTGACTTGGACTAGAACCGTGACCTCTTGGTTCATAGGTTGACTCTCAAACACTGAGCCACATTGGGTAGGCTAAACCTACTACCCTTGTGGTAGACATGGAGAGCACCACCCACATAGCCCTTCATCGATGGACTTGCTGTCCAGGTGAGTAGAGCAGCTCAGCCATCAGCTCCTCGAGCATCTGCCTTTACTCAAAGAGAAGCCTTGCCCTAGACCAAGCCTTTCCTAGGCAGACCACACCTAATGACCACTGAGAGAGGTGGGGTATAAAGGCCTCTCAGAGGGACTTTCTGATGGGCAGTATTTGTCCCACAGCTAGCTGTCAGATGGTCTGGGGCTTTGTGGTGCTTGCATCTCAGTTTCACCTATTCCTCTGCCCGATACTGCTTTTTGCACTTTTCCCTCATAGATATACATCTTTTACCTATTGTGGGTTGAATTGTGTCCCCTCAAATTCATACATTGAAGCCCTATCCCCTAATATCTCAGAAGGTGACTTTATTTAGACATAGTTCTTACTGATGTAAGTATTTAAGAAGGGGTCATACTGAAGTAGGGTGGGCTTTTAGTCCAATGGCTGGTGGACTTAAAAAGGGGAAACTTGGACATGGACACCCACACAGGAGAATTCTACATGAGGATGAGTGCAGAAATTGGGGTAATGTAATAAGCCAAGGTACACCAAAAGCTAGGACAGAAGCCTGGAACAGATCTTTTCCTCACAGAAACCGACCCTGCCAACACTTGGATCTCAGACTTCTATCCTCCAGAACAGTGAGGCGCTACATTTCACTTGTTTAAGCCAGCCAGTCTGTGGTACTTTGTTATGGCAGCCCTAGGAAACAAATACATACCCAAACTCCATCTCAATGTTTACTGCTAGGGAAGCTAACCTGTGACAATATTATTTTAATAAAAAATTAATCTGAAAATATTAAACAATAGTGTGCATGACCTGATGAAAAGAGTAAAAAAAAAACATTTGTTTGTTTGTTTGTTTGTTTGTTAATTCTCACCTGAGGATATTTTTTTCCATTGATATTTAGAGAAAGTGTGTGGAAGGGACGGGGAGAGAGAGAGAGAGAAACTTAGCAATCCTTATGGGGGCAGGGATGGAGCCTCCAATGGAGATACGTGCCATTGACCGCAATTGAACCTGCGACCTTTCAGTCAAGGGGCTGACGCTCTAACCACTGAGCAAAACCAACGAAGGCAAAAAAGAAATCTTAAAGAAGGTTTCCCATAGACTTTTACATTAATACATCAAGTATAAAACGTTCTAATTATTTTAATTTACATGGGAGATTTTTGTGGGTTGTTTTTGGTTTTTGTTTTAAAGAAAACAAATAATAATAATAATAAAAAACAGAGGCCAGAGCAAAAGTAGAGAAGCAGAGGCAAGAGTTTGTGAGGATAAGCAGCGACATAGCAACAATATTTTTCTAAAATATTAAAAGTATGAGTTAATTAGTATGAAATTGCTGATCATGCTGTGTACCCATACTGTAGAGAGAAAATAAATGGTCCAGGTGAGAAATTCTGCTTTGGTCTATCTTTAGATAGAAACCACTGTGTTCCAAACTGTTTAACATATCTAAATAATGAACTGCCTACTAAGCTTATTCTGCTAGAGGCAATAGTGAAAGATGCTTTCTTTGTTCCAAAATATCTAGATGAAACCCATGCAACAAACTTTTTTTCCCTGTAACTAGACAGTTTCTCCCAACATTTTATTCGTAACACATCCTTGCTGATCTCTCCCACGGCACTGGCAATGCTTGGTATTACCAGGGCTCCAAAAGCCCGAGTTCAGCCTCCTGTCACACAAGCAGATCAAGGGTCAAAGTGGATGAAAGAAGTAGGGTAAAGAGTGCAGCCAAGTAACTGGGACTGGGTTCTATCTCAAGTCAACCCAAAATGAGCAGGTGACCTTGAGTAAGTTACTTCTTCTCCCTGAGCGCCCATTGTCTCATTTATAAAATGGAAGATTGAGCCAGATGACCTCTAAATTTTGTAAAAGTGGACTAACGATGAACAAAACTTAAAAAAAAAAACAACACAGAAGAAACAAAATAAGCAAACAAACAAAAAGTGTACGGAATTTAGGAGAGGTGTTTGTAGAACCTTGGTGTACAGCTAGAAACCCTGCCCCTCCACAGCCCATCCCAAGTACCCATGCTCTGGCATAAGAAGCACCACTCTTGGCACAGCATGAATTAGATTGCTAATATTACCGCAGTCATCCCTTCTTATCTGTCATGATGATCGTGTTCTTTCCTTCAACGGGAACATAATGGAAAACACACAGTCCTTTTAACAAAATAGATCAAGTTCAAGCAGTGCTTTTGCTATTAAAAAGAGGTTTCTTTGAACACATAACATCAATTCTGTAAGATTTTTTTGTCCTTGCTGATAAAAGGAAGATGAATATGAATTATATTTCAATAATTCTGATTTAAACACACACACACACACACACACACACACACACACACACAAGACTGTAATGCCTACCTCAATGGTCACTGTGAAGAGTGGTCAGGATAGGTGTAAAGAACCTACACGTAGGAGGTAGTCAGCAAATCATCAACCACTAATAGTCTCCTCATGATACCATATGTTAATGTGGGCATTTTAGAGCTTTCAATTCTTTCACTAGCATTTTTATTTTCAACAGAATTCATGGGTATAGTAAAGCAAATAATAAAGCTAGGGAGATTTGCAAGAATGTACCCAGAAAGTACATAAAACTCTGAAAGAATCTTGCCTTTTCTCTTCAGGCCTCAGCTGATGGGGAAGTAAATGAATCTTTAGTAAACATTCCTGGCATCAGATGATATTTCCAAGCATTGTATTATGGCTCCAAATGTCTGTGTGAGTTAATTATATTCATGACTACTGGTGATTATTTGGAAAGTATGCGTCTGAATCTACTCGTGGAATCATTGAGGACTTAATCATGAGGGCAGTACTCTATTTACTCTCAAAGTGGATCTGAAATAAGTTCTCTTATATGTGCATCCTAGTCCTTCCACATGAAAACAGGGCGCTTGGTGGAGAGTCATGTTAGTGAATGGTTTTGAGGTCTTTTCAAAATCACTGAGTATTAGACCTGGATGGAAATTTAGAGATACAGTAACTGAATCTACTCCTCATTTTTATTTGAAATAACTGGGGTAAAAAGGGGTTAAATGATTTACCCAAAGCCACAACAACTCAGACTAAAATCTGTGTGGCCTAACTTCCAAATCAGTGTCCTTTCCACATACTATCCTGCTTCATCCTGACAAAATAACATAGGAAAAAAACACTGACACAAATAAATTTCATATTTTGGGGTCACATTGACCATCTAGATATATAACCTTATCATGTAACTACTTATATGTCCTTTCATCATCAACTGATGCTAAAGAAAATGAGAACAGGCCAGAAGACGTGTGCATGCTCTAGAGAACCATGTGGTGTCATGGGAATAACATGAGCTTTGTCTCCAAAAAGATATGAGTTTAGATGACGGCTCAGTGCAACTTTGAGCTGCTTACTGATCCTCACTATGATCCTCAATTTTCTGTGGTTCCAATGAAATTGTTATAATACCTATCTTGAAGGCTTAACAAGAGAGAAGAAATTCCACATGTAAGGATATTGGCACATAGTAGGTGTTTAATAAATGTGAGTTATTATTATCTCTGAGGCCCATTCATGGTTCAGCCATTTCAATCCCCAGTGCCCCCACAGGCAATGTGCAGAGTATTTGGAGTATCAAATTGAAGTAAAAAAGCTTGGGCTCAAGTCTAACTGCCACCAGCTGCCATAGTTAAGGAACTTCTTTGATCTTGGTCTAGCCTTAGTCTAGCCTTGACTCCTGGCTGTAATAAGAGCTAAGTTCTACTATTCATCCAGAATGTGAGATACTTTGGGTATACTTTTATTTCCATGGTGCCTTTCCCAGGGGCTTCCAAGAGTCTCGATTCAATCCCTCTGTGATAAAAGTACCCTACAGAGTCTCCAAGGCTCCTCAGAGAGGCATCCCTTCAGCCCCTCTAAGGCCCTGGCTCAGAGATATCAGAAAATTTTAATGTTTTCACATTGCTCTATTTCCAATATGTCTATCCTGCACAGAACTCCACAGTCCTAACATGTCTAATTTCAATGAGAAAGTTACATTTTCTCAAGAAAATAAAGAAGGTCATGAACTTAGGTAATAAAAATACCTTACTCCTCCATTCCCAAAACCCATACTGCATGCCTTGGTGTGATTTGTAAAAGCTGTTCTCAACAACTCCTCCTGCCACCTCTTCATTCAAAACACAGCATGACATTCCAACCAAAAAGACATCTGCCATCTGGCAAAGTCCTATTTTTATTGCCAAGGAAATAAAAATATTAATTATCTTAAAATAGTAACACCGTTTTATTCTGCTAATCCTCTTTTGTCAATTTCTCCAAAATATTGTCAAAATCTGTGTCTGTAGGCTATTTGAGATTAAGAGAAGGTCACCCAAATACAAATGATGGTGGAGAATCCTATAATTTGATTATCACCCAAGTGTTTCAACAAAATCAAGACCCAACACATGTATTTAGAGGTTCTTAAAATAAAGGATCAACTCAGTGTCAAGAAGACATAGAATGGGTTTTCTATTTTCAGTGCTGCTATTGGAAATTCTAAACAGTGAGGCTTTCAGCTATTTTGTGCTTTTCAAGACATTTGCAAATGAACACCTTGAAAGTCTTTAAATTTTTATCACCCTGAAAGGTGAGACTTGTTTTTATAAATAAAGGTTTGCATTTCCAAAAGCAGTCAAGGAACAAACATACCTGTCAGGCTGAACCCTGATCCTGAAAAATTGTGTCTTCAGCTAAGTCATCATAATCATTATCACCATTTATCAAGAATTTGCTATGTATCTAAATTTGCACTAAGAGCTTTACCTATTGTAACTCATTTAATTTTAATAATAACTCTACAAAGGAGATAATGTCAACCCTATTTCATAAGTGGGGGCACATTCCCCAGTCATGAAGCTAGGACATTGCAGAGCTTTAATTCAGATTCAGGGGAGCCTGGTTCCCAAGCTTATACTCTCACCACCCCCAGATATCTCACTGAGGTCTTGATGTCTGTGACTGGTGAATTGTATGTCCTAGACTCATAAGAATTCAGCTATAAATTAAAATACCCATAACTCATTTGTTAAGAAAAGGAGCTAATATAATCGCAAGGCACTGTGAAAATCATGACATTTCTAAGCAGATAATTAAATCCTGACATTAATAAACTTGTTGCAAGTCTAATGTTCTTTAAAAATTAACTAATAGGTGCTTTTGAAGCTCACCGCTTGGAGGGAAGGCTTCCTGACTGTCAGAGCTGGAGATGTCCTGCTGGCTGATGTTTGCTAACACCCCAGTTAGCCTGCTTAGGAACATGTTGACAACATTAAAGACAGCTGAGTGTACTCGTGGAAAGATAAATATTAAAAAGGAGCTGGAGGGAAGGAGGGAGATATTTTTTTTTAAAACACACGCCATTAGGCAAACAAACGATACCATTTTCTGTTGCTCTGTTTCTGGAAAAAAAAATTATAGTGGATGGAGGAAATCACGTCTCAGGGACCAGCAGCTTCAGAGTCAGGCAGAGATCATTAAAATCCTCAACAGGCATCAAAGCCTTCCCTCAAAGGACAGAAACAGAACATCTGGGACAGTGCTATGGTAAAGATTTGTTGTTTCCCTCTGATCAAGCTTAGACTTACTGAATCAAGACGGTCCATTAATGCATGGCAGCCTTGCAAAATAGAGTGCTGGCTTCACACCGCTCTTCACTATTAAATGAATATGTAATGCTATGAAAATTTCATCACTCCTTAAGCTTGTGGATCATTTTAACAGAAAAAGCCTCTTGCAGGTTGCTGAAGGTGGACTCATGCCCTTCTGGCTGAGTCTGTCTCAATCAAGGGCCCTCAAGCAACTGGTCTAAGTCAAAGAATAGTAAGTGCTGGAGCTTAGCATGAGGTCATAAAGGATCTTAAGGTTGAAAGGGACTTTGTCCAGCTCTTCCCCTGTGGGGAAGGAAGGAAAGACTGCCTAGTAGTTACTGGTAAAGATTTCTTCCTTATATAGCTCACTGGACATTCTTAAAATTCTGCTTAAAATATAATTCCCTGTGACCCTGTGGGGTACACTATGGAATGTACAAAGTTGGAGGCTCCTTCTTT
The DNA here is from genome assembly GCF_027574615.1 of Eptesicus fuscus. Classification (NCBI taxonomy): domain Eukaryota; kingdom Metazoa; phylum Chordata; class Mammalia; order Chiroptera; family Vespertilionidae; genus Eptesicus; species Eptesicus fuscus. The sequence continues at coordinate 37,889,445 of NC_072475.1, forward strand.
GGGTGAAAAGCCAAGCTTTTAAAAAACTTATTCCTATAGATCTTATACTTATATTATTAACTTTATTCATGCTTTCATGTAAGCATTTACTAAATATTTATTGAACATGCACCTTGTGCCAGGGACCCTTCTAGGTAAAGAAGATTCAAAGGTGAATAAGATTTTAGCTGAACCTTCAAGAAGTTCCCATTCTAATTCCACCCAGTGTGATTAATGAGCCTTTAACAGAGAGAAATGTACAAGGTGCAGCAGAGGCAAGCACAGGGATGCAACTCTACCCAGGAAGGTCACAGGAGTGAGGCTTCAGCAGAGACCTGAGGCTGAGGAGCAGTTCAGCAGACAAACAAAAGGAAATGAGCTGTCCGGGGAGGTAGGGAGCTTGGACAAGACAGAAGGCGCAATGGTCTCTGCGCACAGTACCTTTATGGGTGGTAAACTTATGGAATTAGTTGTTCAAGAGACGATAGGAGTTGAAAATGAAGATGTTTTTAAACTGTTTTGTGAACTTTATAAACAACTCACAAATAAATTTTTAATAAAGGAGGTGAAGCTGCCTGGGGGTATAGCACTCACCTTTTAGATTATTGTACTTTCCTGTATGTAATTCATCTCATTAGGAAGAGTAATGCCCTCCTACCCCTCTGTGATAATCAGGGTAGGTGTCTTAAATAAATATTTACATGTATTTCATCAGAGGCTGAATCCTGAGCCAGGAAGACTAGTGTTCCCCAAACTCGCCATCCAAACGTAGCCTGTCCCGTCCTCCCTCTAAGAGACCTGCACCTGGATTTTGCTCCATGTACCGTCCTGCCTGCCCTGCAGCACTCAGCTGGCTTTCTCGCTGCAGTGCCGCATTGCTGACTCACAGCCTTCTGATAACTACCCAGAACCTCGCTCTCTTTCTCCTTCCCACACAGCCAGGTCTTCCCCTATAAGCACAGGCACATTGGGGTCTTCTCTCCTCCTGTGTTTACCTCTGCTCCGTGTTAGATGCAGCTTTCTTGCGTCTATTTCTAATCTCTTTTCTAAATCACCAAGGTCATTTTGAATTCTGAATCTACCTTTTATCAAATTAATAGAACCCAGTTTATATGACTTTGTCATAGGTATACTTAAGTAGTAGTCTTCATTCAACTCTTTTCTGTGTCATTGACTTAGCCTAATCCTAAGCTTCTTCCTACTGAACATCACTTGTTATACTCCAAGCTACCATTTGTTTTCAAGGACCATTCTGAGGTTACATTTCCAACCAGATGTTAGAAATATACCTAAGAACTGTGTGTGTTCTCAGCCACATCTCAGTAAGAATTGATATTGTGTTACCAAGATCAGTTTAGAAACATTACCAGGGTCAAGAGAAATGACATCTACGGGAAGCAAAACTGTTCTGCCCTGAAATAGATTAGGTTTTTCTAATAGGGCTTGATCTTGATAGCAATAACCATAATGCTAACTAGAACTTTGGAGTGTTAAACCGACTTTCATATAACTGAACCAAATGGCAACTCTGTGAGGTAGGTATTTGAAGTCCTATTTGATAAATGAGAACACTGAAGGCCAGGTGGAATAGTAGTTAAGCATCAACCCATGAACCCAGAGGTCACTGGTTTGATTCCCAGTAGGGCATATATCTTGGTCGTATTTCCCTTTAGGATATTTCCCACCACTGCTTTCCTGCCTTCTTTAAGGACTAACCAGGATGGATGTGAGCAGTTCAAACTATGGTAGCTGGGCAGTCAGGCTACATGTCTTTACTGAGCATCTGGTCATTTCTAAGAACTTTCCAATTATGCCAAAAAACAAGGTTATAAAGTAAAACGACACAGCCATTCAACTTCACCCGTTAGTAAAAGAGATACAGACAACTGCAATAAATCATAGCACATTAAAAATACTGACATAAATAGAAGAAGAAATATTGATTCATTCCAAATGGAGTCAGGCAAGACTTCCCTGAGAACATGGTACTTGAAATGAGTTTTGAAGACATGGACTATAATGTTGATTTCCCTATGGCACATTTTACAAACACCCAAATAAACTGGACAACTGAGTATAAATCATATAAATTACTAAAAATTGTGCAAGTTGAATTAGGAGAATGAGATTAAACCTAAGCATCTGGAGCAGATGTTTTGAGGAATGGTCAGTCGAAGCATGAACAATTTGATAACTAATGATGAGACAAATGAAGGGGTGGCAGAGACATGTTTACAGGAGAACAATAAAACCCTGCACACCTGGGCTACGTAAGGATGGCAGATGGCAGAAGCTAGAATGGAAGACACACACAAAAAAAGCTACAAGAAGTGGCAAATTCTAGCAGCTATAGAATCAAACTCACTGACTGAATTCTAGTCCACTCAGGATCAATTGGGAACTGTAGTGAAGTACTAAGGTGCATCCTCTATAAGCAAGGGTTGTCAGAATCTCCAGTGAGTCATCTGCCCAGGAAAGCACCCCAGCAGGACACAAGAGAATTTGTATGAAATACCATCTGCAAGGGAAAGACCTCTTCTGGGTCACTGAACAGAATTTCTGAGACATCTCTTCTGCCCCCATCCTCATCCCCCATACTGTCAGCACACAATGGCGAGAACAAAGGAGCAGACAAACAATTTAGCACATGATTAGCAGTTCATGAAGCAGAAGGCAAGTAAAATGTACTCACAGCATCACTTGCCAAGTATGCCTGTCTGTCATAAAGCAAAAGAGAACTCACCTGTATACAGAGAGGTTTTGTCATCATCATGAGTGGGCCTCTCAGCAGGAAGTTACCCCATTACTGTTACTTAGCAGAACAAACCCAAAGGAAGCAAGGCAACAGAGGCCATAGTACTGACAGATTTATTCATCTCTCTACACATTAATTCTGTTAACTTTTCTTACGTGTGTTCGATGTGCCAGGCACAGTGCTAGACACTGGATATATAAGGAAAAACCCCATGTGTGTTCAAACAGCATTTCTTAAGAGCAATTTTGAGAAATTCATGGTCATATGAGAGGGTGGGAGCTGGGTCTTAAAGATGAGGACTTGGCCCTGACCGGTTTGCTCAGTGGATAGAGCATCGGCCTGCGGACTGAAGGGTCCCAGGTTCGATTCAGTCAAGAGCATGTACCTTGGTTGCGGGCACACCCCCAATAGGGGGTGTGCAGGAGGCAGCTGATCGATGTTTCCCGTTCATCGATGTTTCTAACTCTCTATCCCTCTCCCTTCCTCTATGTAAAAAAACCAATAAAATATATATTTTTTAAAAATGAGGACTTGGTTAGATGAAAATGAGAGAAGAGGGTTGAACAGGCCCAGAAGGCAAAAGAGGTCAGGCTGAGAAAAAGCAAAGAGGTTTGAAACAACATTAAGTGTGGGGGGAACTAGAAGCAGAACTGGATGACCTATATGTAAATTAAGTGAAAAAAAAAATGAAGTTATAAAAGGTAGGTGGGGACCACACAAGTATGGCTTCCTACATAAGATGTTTGAATTTTTTGAATAGGCCGATGGGAAACCAATAGAGAATTTAAAACCGAGGATCCTTAATGAAGTCCTTATTTTAACTGAAATGACTTTAGAGTTTAACATTTAGGATATTTGATAAATAGTCTTTATTACATTTAAGTTATTTTCTTTTCCTATATTACTTGGAATTTTATTAGGACTGGCTGTTGATTTTTATCAAATGTCTTTCAACATCTTTCACTAAGATCATATGACTTTTGTCCTTGAATTTGTTCAAGCCTTCTGTTGATAGATTGATGGATGTTGCATTTCTTGAATAAATCCTATTTTGTCACAATATGTTATATTGTGATACATTGTTGTATTTTATTTTCTAATATTTTATTTAGAACTTCTGAACCCATATCTACCAATGATCCTGATCATTCTTTCCATCTTGCACGGTTTTTCTTTCTTTTTTCAGAAGTAACTATTCTGCCAGGCTAGGTAGAATAGTGGTTGAGCATCAACCCATGAACCAAGAGGTCACTGGTTTGATTCCCAGTCAGGGTATATACCCAGGTTGAGGGCTCAATTCCCAATAGGGGGTGTGCAGGTGTGTTTCTCTCTCGGTGATGTTTCTATCTCTTTATCCCTCTCCCTTCCTCTCTCTCTAAAAATATTTTTAAATAGAAATAACTTTATTCTAGTTTAGTAATAAGTTATATTGACTTTATAAAATCAGATCAAATCATTTACTCATTTTTTAATGATCTGGACTAGAAACAGCTTTAGAATTACCTGTTATTTAAGGTTAAGATAACATTTTAGGTGTGAACACAGGTGTTTCTGGGCTTTCTACATATCTAGATATCTAATCATAGGTATGATCTCTTCCATGATGATTGGTTTATCAGTTTGTGTTCGGATTTTTTTTTTTTTTTGTCAGCTTTACCAACTTATATTTTGGTAATAAATCAAACACTTTAAGTTTTCAAATATTTTATTTCCTTACAATTATTTTAATTTTCTGTATTTAGTTATATCTTCCTTCTCATTTATACTTTATATATTTTAATTCACTATGTTTTCCTTAATCAGGCTCATAACAGGTAAGTCTAGTCTATTAGATTTTTAAAGTTTTAAATTTATCTTTTCTTCCATTTCTTATTTCTATTTTACTAATTTCTGCTTTTATCTTTATTAATTTCTGCTTCTTACTTTATAAAATTACTTTTCTTGTCCCTTCAGAAGCGTACTATTTGATTTACTTCTTCATTTTTCTTCTTTAATAGTAAAGGCATGTAAAGCTGTATATTTTCAGAGTAGTGCTTCTAAGTTTAAATTATTGACTTCTACCAATATTGTTACCCTACTTTCTTTTAGCTTATATTTGCTTTATATATTTTTCTGCCTTTTCACTTTCAACCTTTATAACTTTGACTATTTTTCTATAACTAGGATAAATATGAGTTGAATTTGTTTTTAACCCAATCCAATAGTCTCAGTCATTTAAAGGAAAAATTTCTTATGTCTATGTACAAATAACAAAATAAATAGTGCACTTAATCAGTTTCCTTTCCACTTTATCTTATTTACTTATATTATTGGCTCCTCTTTTTTTTTTTTAGTGTAGTCATGCTATTATCCAGTGTGGAAGATTTTTCTTTTCTTTTTGTTAATTTGGAGCTTTTACTGTATTATTCCTTTTTATCAATGAATAGCTTTCCTTTTTTTACTTTTAAACAGTAAATATTTTCACACCAGAAGATTGTTCACACAACCAAGATGCTGTATTTCTCATCGATTTGTTCTCTCGCCTGCCTCCTATGATATTATATTTAAAACTAGAGGTCCGGTGCACGGATTCATGCACCGGTGGGGTCCCTCAGCCTAACCTGAGGACATTCCCCGAGGGGTCCCAGATTGCAAGAGGGCACAGGCCAGGCCAAAGGACCAACCGGCACATGATTGGGGCCAGGGAGAGACAGTGGGAGGGCTCCAGGGCGTGCCTGGCCTGTCTCGCCCAGTCTCAATTGGCTGGACCCCAGCAGCAAGCTAACCTACCGGTAGGAGCATCTGCCCCCTGGTGGTCAGTGCACATAATAGCTATCAGTCTATTGGTCAAACAGTCCAATGGTCAAATGGTCACTTAGGCTTTTATTATACAGGACTAGAGGCCTGGTGCACGAAATTCATGCACAGGGGTGTCCCCTCAGCCCAGCCTGCACCCTCTCCAATCCGGGACCCCTCGGGGGATGTCCAACTGCCAGATCGGGCCTAAACCAGCAGTCGGACATCCCTCTCACAATCCGGGACCACTGGTTCCTAACTGCTCACCTGCTTGCCTGCCTGATCACCCCTAACTGCCCCCCCCACACTGGCCTGGTCACCCCTAACTGTCCCACCCCCGCCAGCCTGGTCACCCCTAACTGCCTTCTCTGTGGGCCTGGTCACACCATGCAGCCTGCTGCACGGTCGTTTGGTCACTCCTCACTAACCCCCCTGCCGGCCTGGTCACCCCATGCTGCCTGCTGCACGGTCGTTTGGTTGCTCCTCACTAAACCCCTGCCAGCCTGGTCACCCCACACAGCCTGTTTGGTTGTCTGTTCAGTTGCGATGGTCGCTTAGGCTTTCATATAGATGGATGTTTGGCTCTCTGCTCATGTTCCCAGGAAGGAGTCCTTTGGAATGCTCTTACTTATGACCATTCTGCCTCAGGTGTCCTTACAGAACAATCGGACAACATATTGCCCGTCATTCCTTCCCTATTCAACTGTGTATGTCTGTGCCAGTGCAAATGTGTATATCAAGTGTCCTCGCTTACTGTGTCTTCTCTTCTGCCTCCATTAGTTGTTTGGTTCTTTCAATAATCATTCACACCTCAAACAAAGATCAATTGGGGTAGCACTATGTTAAAATAATGATGAAAAAATGCTGTTAAGTCCTGCCTACAGTAGGTGTCACATTTTTCTTCTGCTTGGGGGAAATGATTTCTTGATACTTAAAAAAATTATAGCCTCTTTTTTCAACTTTTTCTTCTGCCTCTGTAACACCTATTTGATTTTCTGGGTTTAGTCCCAAGTCTCTTATCTTTTCCTGCCTCTTTATGTTTTTCCTCTGGGCCTCAAAACATATCTTTTATTTCATCTTCCATCTTAACAGTAACCAGCCACACCTCCGCACCTCTTCAATATCCCATAAAATAATTGGAAAATCATGTGTTTGGTCTCTCTCTCTCTCTCTCTCTCTCTCTCTCTCTCTCTCTCTCAAATATACATGTTTGTCTACTCTGGAAACCCTATTTTTCTGATTGTTATTCAGTTTGTTTGGAATTGTTTTTTTTCTCTAACTGGTATATTTCTTTAGGGATTTGTGATTTTTTGTTGTGTTTGGCTGATTTGGGTGTACATGTGATCCTTGGAAAATCCAAGTAGCAGCACTCATGGGAGGTGGTCTCTACTCCCATGAGCCTTTGATGTAGAAGTAGACAGATTGTCAGCCCTTCCTTGGACACCTGAAAGAAGTCCCCTTGCTTTCAGATATCTTTACATTCTCCCAGGCTCAAGGCCAGAGAGGTGTCAACCCACAAGTTGCTGTTTCTTTTCTTCTTAGATTCCATGAAAAAAAGAAACATTCCAGTAAAGACCTTTCCTAGGAATTCATAAATTCCATGGGTCAAGACTTTCAAGAAATGTTATTTTCTTGTCCTCCTCCCATGATTTCCAGAAGTCAGTTTCTAGGCATTTAACTATTCCATAGGTTTTTCTCCTTAGAATATCCAAAAGAGCTTAAGGCCACACCCACCCAGAGCCACCATTGATTGGAGAAAGGAATGGAGCACAAGTGTACTACATTCAGTTTACTATAGTCTTAAATTCTCCTCTTTGTCTAGACAGTCTTGTACTTGCTCTTGTTTTTGTTAAATATATCACTAAATATTTCTTTGATATTTATTTTACCATTGAGTAATTTGCAAATTAATATAATCACAGGCAATATCAATAATAATGAAGTATTGAGTAAAAATGAACAATTATTAACATTGAAGTTATCATAAAATATAAGGTAAAGAGTAAGGTTACTTTCAATCTTTTTAAAACACAAATTTGGCAGCATAATTTTTGCCTAAGCTACCTCTTCTTAGTTCAGACATGCAAGGCCCCCACATGTAGTCAGTAGGTTTTCTACTCTACAATTCTGGGGCTACCATGCATTTTGTTAACATCATAGTTTTTCTACTTATTGGGATACTTTTCTAGTACACGGTTCATAAATGTCCTGATAAAAAGATAGTTTTTTGTTTTTATTTTCACAAAGTCACCATCTAGCTATATCCATAGTTAAGATTTCACCAAATTACCTTCTATTCCATGAGTTTTATCCTCCAAAGGAAGTGGAAAAGATAACATTTTGAACTTAAAAATAATGTCAAGCTGTTGTGAATGGATTGCTTGATTTTTATAATGCAACTAGAGGCCCGGTGCACAAAATTCTTGCATGGGGTTGGGGGTCACTCAGCCCAGCTTGCACCCTCTCGCAATCCAGGACCCCTCTGGGGAAGTCTGGCTGCCAGTTTAGGCCCGCAGAGATCGGGCCTAAATGGGCAGTCAGAAATCCCTCTTGCAATCTGGTTCCTAACCGCTCGCCTGCCTGCCTGCCTTTATGATCGCCCCTAACCACTCTGCCTGCCTGATCGCCACTAACTGCTCACCTGCCTGCCTGACTGATCATCCCTAACCATTCTGTCTGCCTGCCTGATCGCCCCTAATCACCTGTGCCTCGGCCCCCACTGCTACAGCTTCATCTGGAAGGACATCCAAAATGACATCCGTGAGGTCATTCTGCTGTCCAGTCTAATTAGCATATTACACTTTTATTATTATAGATGTATTATAGTAAATCTACACAAGACTTTTTCTTTTCAGTTGGCAAAATTCTAGGGACTTTTCTCTTAAAAAATAGTATGATTGGTTTTTAAGTAACACTGCAGAAGCAATGGCTTCCTGAAATACTTATCTATTGTTGTCTTGCACAAGAAAAAGGTCATTTTCTATCTCCATAATAATAGACCCGTATTTTAAATAAATACTTGAGTACATTCTAAACTTTTTTGATTGACTGCTGCTTCTAATTACATACTTACTAGATGTAATTGGGTCATGCTATTAACCCATTGCTATCAATTATTTTGTGGCAAGCTTTAGGGATGTTATCTCTGACACATGTCTCAATGATTTCAGGTTATTCCGCATTTCCTTCATTATCTTGAATATTTTCTGATACACTAACCTTACTTTAAAAAAGCATACTGTTTTAAACTACCTGTCAGTGATCCCAGTTGAATACATAACTTTAGAATTAGTATACTTGAAAAAGATAAATTATGAATGGCATTAAATGGAGTCAAAACAGTCTCTTCAATAAATGGTATTGGGAAAATTGGAGAGATACATGCAAAAAAATGAAACTAGACCACCAACTTACACCATACACAGAAATAAACTCAAAATGGATAAAGGACTTAATTATAAGACAGGAAACCATAAAATATTAGAGGAATCCACAGGCAGCAAAATCTCAGACATATGCCGAAGTAATATCTTCACTGATACAGATCCTAGGGCAATGGAAACTAGAGAGAAAATAAACAAATGGGACTACATCAAAATAAAGCTTCTGTGCAGCAAAAGAAACCATCAACAAAACAACAAGAAAGCCCACTGCATGGGAGAATATATTTGCCAATGTTATCACAGATAAGGATTTAATCTCCAACATTTACAGGGAACTCATACAACTTAACAAAAGGAAGATAAACAATCCAATCAAAAAATGGGCAATGGATCTAAATACTTTTTGAAAGAGGATATAAGGAAGGCCAAGAGACATATGAAAACATGCTCAAAGTCGCTAATCATCTGAGAGATGCAAATCAAAACAACAATGAGGTACCATCTCACACCTGTCAGAATGGCTATCTTCAACAAATCAACAAATGACAAGTGCTGGTGAGGATTCAGAGAAAAAGGAACCCTCGTGCACTGCTGGTAGGAATGTAGACTGGTGCAGCCACTGTGGAGAACAGTATGGATTTCCTCAAAAAACTGAAAATGGAACTCCCATTTGACCCACTAATCCCACTTCTAGGAATATATCCCAAGAAACACCAATCAGAAAGAATATATGCATCCCTATGTTCATAGAAGCACAATTTACCATAGCTAAGATTTGGAAACAGTCTAAGTGCCCATCAGCAGATGAGTGGATTAGAAAACTGTGGTACATCTACACAATGGAATGCTACACTGTGGTAAAAAAAAAAAAAAAAAAGAAGGAATTCTTACCATTTGCAACAGCATGGATGGAACTGGAGAGCATCATGCTAAGCAAAATAAGCCAGTCAGAGAAAGATAAATATCACATGATCTCACTCATTTGTGGAATATAATGAACAACATAAACTGATGAACAAAAACAGATCCAAAGACAGAGAAGCATTGATTAGACAGTCAAACCCAGAGGGAAGGTAGGGGAGGGTGGGAGTAAGGGGGAGAGATCAACCAAAGGACTTGTATGCATGCATATAAGCATAACCAATGGACACAGACACCAGGGGGGTGAGGACATGCGGGGGGGGGGGCAGCAATGGGGAGATAAGGACACATATGTAATACTTTAATCAATAAAGAAAAAAAAGAATGGCATTAAAATCACACACACGCAATTTGAGTTAATTGGCAGGAAATAAAATAAAACATGCATGCTTGGGTAAATTAACATTTGATTGAGTGAGTATAAATTTTGGCAGGATACTGATTTGATTCATGTGGGGAAAATTTTTGTGTGCATGATAACCAAAAATTACTGAATCTTAGAAAAGTAACAAACTCCTTTTTCTTATAACAAGCAACATAGGTATCTCCTAACTTGCCAAGAAATCATTTGCTCCCACCTTTCTGTATTAGCATTGCTGGTTCTCAGTGAAGACACGGTCTCTTTCATTTTGACAAATGCCAAAAGAGTTCCCAAAAGACAAAGAAAGTTCCAGATTTCCAATGACTTCCAGTTTATAAAAATATTCTGTTTGCTGAGCTTATCTGAAGTATTCCAGATTTAATGATGTTGGAAAAGCATTCTACTGAAGTGTGCTTGTGCTAAAAGCTTTACAGAACACAACAATTCAAAACTCTCCCTCTCAAATATTTTAAACAAATTGATTTTACAGAAATACAGAACGAATTTACTTTGTAGATTTGTGTCTCTCTGGCAGGCAACAGAACTCCCTGGGAGTAAGAATACTCCAGGTTTCAAAGGACACGATTGGTTAGGGATTCTGTTCTGAGCAGAAGGAGTAACAGACTAGTAAATGACAGCCCCAGACTACTTAGTAGTTCTTCACTTTCCCTCTCCCTACAATGAGAATTTTCATTTCGGGAAACAGAAATAAAAATTCCAACCGTAGTAACTTTCTTCCTTTGCCTCCTTCCTTTCCTTCTTGTCATATGACACTTAACTTCCACGTCAGTCCCAAAAGCAAAGAGAATGTAAAATAATGAATGTCTCTGTGTGAAAGAGAGGAACAAAGCATTCTCTTCCCACCACAACGACTACCCTGCCGAGGGCAAGGTCATACTCCACTGGTGGAACTATGAAAGTGGTACAAGCCTTCTAGGGAGCAACTTAGCAATACAAACCAAGAGCCTTTAGAGTGTTCAGATATTTCAGTAATGATGCAGTTATGAACGTCTATTCTAAACCGATATAATCAGATATATAGACAAAGACTTATTAAAAAGACCTTCAGCAAAGCATTACTCTAATGAAAAAGAAAAATAACCTGTGTGTTCAACATTGGGGTTTTAAAGAATAAATTTGAGAAGAGCCATATGACAAAATAGTATGCAACCATTAATAAAATGTGAAGATTTCAAAATGACATGTTAATGAGAAAATATATAAAAATACATATGCGATATAATCTTAATTTTTTACATTAATAATAGAAAATATATGTGAATTGTAGGATCACAGGAGACATTTATTTGTATTTTCTGTATACTTTAATTTTGTAATCATGAGCATGTGCCACTTTGATAAGGAGAATTAAACAGGGCTTTGTTTTTAAGGAGGGAAACAGGGCATGCCATGAAGCTACCATCATATCTAACCTACACCCTTGATAAAAGGAACTTTACAAATTCATTTCAGTATGCCAATCTATTTGTTGGCATCCATTTTGCTGATTGTTCTTCTAAGTAAATTGTGAAATGTAGAAATATTTATTAAGACTTTCTTAGATATCTAGCACTGAATAAACAGAAATTATCCAACTAACAAAGACATAATAGATTTCTTAGGATTTGGCTGTAATTTTGTAAAGAAGAACCTTTTACAATAAATGTCCACACACTTACTGAAAAGCATTTTGTTTGTCTCCCACCCTAAGAATCTAGCAACATAAAGTGAGTCATTAATATATACACATAAATGTAAACACCAACATACATATAAATCCTTGTCATTTGTACCCAACCTTGGAGCCTTCTGCATCCCAGGGATTTTTTTGTTTTGCTTTTAGGACAGATGTGTTTTAATTAACTTCTATTGAAAGAAGCAGGTATCCTATCTAATGCTACGTAGTGTACAGTGTACATATTATGGCAGCACCACAAGTCATAATGTTAATTATAAAATTAACCAGCCATCATCTTCTCATCGATTGCACATAGATATGCCCAGAGTGTCACATTGCTATGGCACATGCTACCGGTACACAGGAGGATTGCAGCTAGTCCCCAGGAAGTAGGGGAATTAAAATAAAATTCAAACAACTGCCAATATTCTATTTTATGTTTTATTTTAAAGCTGATTTATGTCCAGTACCCTGACAGGCTTCGGAAGAATGAAAACACGGCCCAATAAGCTGTCTGCCAAATGCAATAGCTCAGCCGCAGAATGATGGCTTCAGAAAGTTGGTTAAACTAGCTTGTGTCTGCTTTCCATGGGCATCCAGGCGAGGGCTCGGCATCTCAATGGGTTTGGTGGTGGGAGGGGGCATGTTAGGGAGGATATTTCTCCTAGTCTGAAAATTCAGATAAATTAATTAACATGTATATTATATTATTATCTACCCGCTTCTCCCATTTAGACCCCATGCATACAGAATGGCAATTCACTGAAACCTGTAAATGGGACTAACTGCTGACAGAAGGAGGGGTTTCCTGCAGGAATTTCTCTTCTAATTTTTATAAAAACAGACAGAAATGCAATAAAAAAAATCCAAGAAGATGATTCAAATCACAGCCTCGCTGGATGAGTTTGTGCTTATAGCCCATAGATCACAGAGTCCTTTCAGCTGCCACCATTAGTATAGAATTATAGTCAGTGTCGATTCTGCAGTTAGAAGAATTGTGAAAATCTATTATTTCTCTTTTAAAAATGTTTACCAACTCTACCTCGAAAACATAAAGAACTGTAAAACAAAAGGTCAACAACCAGGCATGAATATTTGCCAGATAGAAAGAAAAAAATATGTCACTAAGCTCCAATTTATACTCTTTTCTTTACCATTTAAAAAACATTCTTCTGGTGCTTATATTTCTGGATATTTCTAGAAGAAGTACTCTAGCCAGGCATAAAATTTCATGAAGTAAAAATAACACTGATCATGAGTTAGAAGACATACTTATAGGCTGTGCGATCTTGGATAAATCATTTAACCTCTCTCATCCTCAGTGTCTCCAGATGGAAATGAAACTATTAATATTTGCCTTGCCGCTCAATAACTTTGTTCTGAAGATCAAATATGATGTGTGTGAAGTTTTAGAAATGGTCATTTCATTAGTAAACTTCTTAAAAATCTTTAGTCAGAAGGAAATTTTTTATGAGAAGTGATGTAGACAAATGAAGGGCACTTCATTCTGACTTGGAAATCAGACATGGGGCTTTAAATGTCAGATTTTCTTCCATTGGTTTCTTTTAATTATTTTTTAGGGCTAAGACTTCCCATGTATCCTAGAGGGTGCCTCTTTTATGGGACTTTAGCGTGAGTTGGCTTCAGCTTTCACAAGAATATAACAGGAAGAAAGCAGTCTCTAACCTAACTTTCCTGCTATTCCTAGGTAAATAATCACCACAGGACAAAAACGGTTGTTCTCTGTGTTATTCAGAGTATAAATTACATATTCCAAAATATAATTAGCACTTGTATCTGTAACAGATAGCTACACTTCCTGGTTATGTATCTATCAAATTTTCATTTTAATAGTGATGACTCATAATGAAATTATGCATTCATCGTTCCATTCATTAAATCACTTAACTTGCAGGCTGTCCATGAAAACTGAAAATTCTCTGCATGTGTTCACATCATTTTGGCCCAGACTCCGATTCTCAACCTAACATTTGTTAACATACAGAAATTCTTTCCAGAACAAGTTTTTGTTTTTTTGTGGGGGGGGGGGGGGGTTTGTTGTTGTTGTTTTAATGTGCATTCAGAGAGCAGATGTTGAAAATGTTATCAAGTTGCAGATGCACATAATACTCTTGCTGAATGTGTCTGATAATATAGCTCTGAAATATTACTTCAGCTCCTGCCTTCTGCTGCCCCAAACTTCATTCCCCAGGGAACCATTCCCCTCCCACCACCAAACCGATTGAGATGCGGAGCCCTCGCCTGGATGCCCATGGAAAGCAGACACAAGCTAGTTAGCACACAATGCTAAGAATTACTAAATTCAATCTTCACATCACCTGTTTTTGAAATGGTAGAGCACATTTTTTAACAGATTCAGCATAGGTTTCTCTTGTTTAAGAAGGGGTGAGCTCCAAAGACACTTTATTATCTGAAACTTTATTATAAGGGGGGAATGAAAGCAACAGTTATTGGGAGGTGATCCAGAAAGCAAAACAAAAACAAGATGCTGTATTTTATATGATTAACAGAAGAAATGTGTCTCCCTTCCACTCCCTCTCTTTCCTGGTTCTGCCTCCTTTTCTTTCTACTCTTTCTTTTCGCCTCTTCTTCCCTATTGTACCCTTTACCTTCTCTTTACTTCCTGCTCAGTAACAACTAGCATTTATTTTAGTATTTTTATTTGCAAAGAGCTTTACTCCTACCTTCCCATGTACCTTGTCTCATTATCACTGCAGTCTTACAACATACATTATTATCATCCCATTTTACATGAGAGGCTTAAATAGGCTAATGGAAACAAGTTGCAATTCAAAGCCTTCTTCGAACAGGATGCTACCTCAAGAAATTATTTTCTTCCTTCCCCATAGATCTTTTCCTCTTCTTTCGCTCCCTCAGCTTCCCTCCCTCAACTCCCGCCCCCCCCCCCCATTACCTCAATAAACCATCTTCCACCACAACTGCCCTTTTCAGTAAACTCCTTCATCCTCAGAGAGATCAAATGACTTTGCTTCTCCAAGGACAGAGCCTCCCTAAGCATCACTGACTGTTCTTGCTGAAGTCCCTCTTACTTCGGCCCAAAAATAAATTATTTTCCTTATCTCTTGTGTCATCAGTATCTGTTTTCTGAATTAATCACATGTAGGATTAGAGGGAAGTATCCAATTGGGGAGCCTCTCTCTCTCAAATCATATATCATATATGGTGCTATTCATGGTGTTTAGATTGTTGGGTTGTCATTTACACACTTTGTACATTTGAAAAAAAATTGGGATATATAATTTATATTATTCTCCCATCATTTTATAAGGAGAATATCATAGGAATTCTTTTTCCCTGAAATAATTCTTCTCCAATTACAAATTTTTGGATGGTATGCTTGCCTATATACAAACAAACACAGGATTTTCATAAAATCCTGAAGAATGACTTGCCAACAATTTCATCCTAGAATGTGTGTGCTCTCACTTCAGTGGTGTCACTCCAATTACAAACTGTGAAACTGAGGGACTAAAGACAATAATTTTGTATTCCCCAGACTCTTTACAACTGTGAACATTTAATCATTCGGATACAAAATAGTTTCTCTTGCAGGATCATGGGGCTAGTGAAAGGTTTTGGACACAACCAAAACATTATTATTTTTTCTACTTGAAGAACTGAAAATTTGAAAAGGTATTCTTCTTTTGGTCCCACCAACCTAATGGGAACAGCATTTTTTTTTTAATTCCAATTACAGTATTTTCTGCTTTATATTTTGCTCCAGGGGAACCACTATAAAGATACCCAATCAGAAAGAAACATGTTTACAGCTTGTAGTACAAGGAGATTTTTCCATTAAATCACACCTTATTTCAGAGAAGAAATTGCGAGCAGTAAACTAACAACTAAAATTCAGAAACAATCATGGAATATTAAAACCCAAACCAGGAGTTTTTTAGAGAAAAGCAAAGTATCTTTCCTTGATCAGTCATATGATAATTCAGATATTCAGTTCTTGCATATAATAATGGATGTTATGATCCTAATAGTATTTCCAGATAACAAAACTACCAGTAATTAAGTAGTGGTGCTTTATAATCATTTCCCTTGAGATCTTGTTTTGCATTAGTTTTTGCTTTGTTTGTTTGTTAATCATACCTCATTTTCAATTATTTAGGCCATTTCCCTTCTTATTCCACCTGCTACTCTCCCTGAGCCCCTCCCCTGGGGGGGGGGGGGGGGGAATCACTTAATTTCCTGGGTCAGCAGGATGAGAGAAAAACCAGCAGAAGAAAAGGACTGAATTTGGGTAGTTGGAGCATAACACATTCTCTCTGTTAATGTGAGCTATCCAGGCCTTTTCTCTGCGTCTCTGTTTGGAAAGTACTTAGAAGTTTTCAGAGTAGCATTTCAAGGCAAGTAAGTACTACCCTCCTCATCTGTCACCAATGGTAAGAAACCCCTCTTGGAACTTCCATGATCATGACTGTCCAAAGGGGATCAAGGTAGTGTACACCTCCCCAGCCCTTCCCTTCCACCCACCATTCATTCTTTCCATTCAGACATAGTGCACAGCGCATGATTGCTTCTAACCGGAACACAAGCTTTGTCCGTCAGCCTGAAATAATAAGTGTGCTCGCGGATCCATTCTGTCTATTTGATATCAAATTGGAAGTTTTATCTAAAATGTATACGCTGAATCTTTCCTCAGTAATGATGAGAACATTTCCCATCGGGATTGATTCCCTTACCTGACTCTAGAGAACGCTTATTTTTGTTACTGGGCAGAGCAGGAGTCCCTTGCTGGGAGTGAGAGAATTGTTTGGGGAATCCTAGAGTGTTTCTTTCCAACTTCACTCTCCGTGTAAAAACACCTATTTTCAGAAGGAATGCTTTCTCCTGTAGTAAAAGAGGATTTGGAAATCTGATCCAGTCGGCAGGGTGGTTATCTGTCTGTTCCGAAGGACGTCTGAGCCCTCTCTCCCTTTTTAATATGAGAATTCGAAAGCAGTGGGCAAGTGATGTTAGACCTATCACAGCATTGCTAACAGACAGCCTATTACAGTATTTAATAAAAACAGAAACAGCATGCCTATCATAGGCTAATAGCCTCACCTCCTGCACGCTTTCAAAAACAGTAGAAAGCAGCTTTAACGGAGCTTCAGATAACTAATTTCGAGCAAGGCTGTCTAGCGTGCCTGTCTGTCACTCCTATTGTCCTTCCAAACTCTTTCAGACATTTTGAGCTGGGAGTACTAAAGCTATGAGTTAGCGAGGGTTGTGACATTAATGGTCCAGAAAGGCTTTGGGCACGAGAGGTAATGATGATTGCCAGTGGCTCTTCAGAGGACTGCACTCGGATCGCTGTCATTAAAAATTAAGCGTGGCTTTTGAGGAAGATGTGACAACTACCGGAGGTAAGATTTGCATGTAAAACAAAGGGATCTGTTGCTGTGCTTTTCGTTTGCCGAGTGCCCAGTGGGTCGTGAATTGCAGCCAGGTGCGGAGTGAGAAGCAGGCAGGGGAGAGCGGGGAGTGGGAGACGGCTCTGCGTGGAGCAAAACACGGTGGCTAGCATTCTGCTTTGTGGCAGAAATGCCTCGAGGACAAACTGGCTCCAGTCTCGGAGCCTGCTGAGAGTGCCTTCCACGTTGCTTTTCCCGTGGAGTGGGATGCTTGGAGGTCACGGAGAAAGCAGTTTGCTCATCTGTGGTGCTAGCTGGACCGTTAGCAGGGTTCAGTGCAGACTCTGGTGGGTGGGAGGCAAAAAGGTCCAAGGGAAATAAAGGGGAAGCTGTCCTTAGGACTTGAAACCTGTTAGATAAATATTTTATTCCCCTGGTCCCTGTGATAGCCGGCATCTGGTTTTTAAAGGGGGAAATGGGAAGATTACAAAGGATTTCCCTCAGAAAGAACTCCTCCGGATTGAATCTATTATTACAGAAAAGTGGGTACCTCCATCCATTTTGCATGTTGAAAGCCTGACCTACACTGCTTGTGTTCATGGTGTTGCTAAAGCAGAGAAAGAGTTTTAGGCTAAAGGGGAGTGGGCGGGGGGGGGGGCTTTCTCTCTATTCCTGCTTTTGCTTTTCAACAACTGCCAGGGCTGCAGATGAAAATGGTGATTCGTTAGAGATGATGAGCTAGACGGCTTATTTTTGCCTTTTCTCCTTTTTTTTTTTTTAATGAACAGCATAAAAGCACAATTCTCCTTGAAAGATGAGAGGGGCGGGTGGGTTCCCCAGTCCGGTGGATAAGGAGCAGATTTGCAGAGGAACTTGCGCTGCTTTGGACTTTATTATGGGGTTGGTGTAGCTCGGTGGGGAGAGGAAATGTCAGGAAATCATCTGCTGAGATGTCTTAAAGCCAAAAACGCAATGATCAAAAACGAATGTTTCCGCAACTTGACCTAGGGTGCGCGTCTCAGTGTCTGTCATTGCACGTGACCCTGAATGTGAAGGGGCAGAAACACAGTGAGAGCGTTTCTCAGTTCTGCCGGGCCGTTTCCCTGGTAGACTTCACAAACTCCGCGATGGAAAGATGTTGCTTGAGATTTTTGAAAAACACTCTGTTCTGATGCATTGATTTAGTTATAGCAAATGGCAAGGATACGTAGAATAATTGTGTAATTAAAAATAACATAATATGCTTCTAAAAGTTCTATAGTCATGCAGTACCGACTAGAAATAAACGTGAAATATAATTATAGTACGTTGGCTTCGGCTAAATACTGAAATTAAAGTTAGGTGGGCTTTTTCTCTGATGCGGTTAAGTTTGCCCATTTGCCAGCTTCTGTGTAAACACTGCCATTCACATAGAAAGTTGAAATCCTTGTCCTGTAGTGTGCTTAAAGTTGTGTGTCTGTTTTCCTAATAGTGTGATGAAAATTACTGAAACTCTCTTTGCTAATCTTTATGTGACCCAGAGCACGTGAAATAACTGTATAGAATGTCTGATGCAATTGATGGCTATGACATAGTTTTTCTGCTTCTGTGTGGCCAGTGGAATGTGCGACCTTGACCTTGTAAAGTTCCATTCTCTAGCCAATTGTGCTCACCCGTCAAGAACCACTATACGGAGAGTTCGAAATACACAAACGGAAACACACACATTTTACTTACAGCTAACAGAAGTTTACAACTGAATGTTATTTCTGTTGTTTTCATTAATTTCATTTATTTGAAAAGGACTTTCACTGACTCTGGTCTTACCAATATCTTCTGAATCTAATCACACTATGCATTGATTATAGAAGCAATTCATGCCATAAAAGTTATCAACAGGAGAAATTATTTTGCTGTGGTCATGCTCATAACACTTTACTGCTCAACTAAAATGACTTTTCACAATGTTTACAGATTTATGGGAAAAGTTCTTATGTTAAATCTTGATGGTATATGTATCTAGACTGGACCCCTACAATATGAAATATATAGGTGAGATACCGCAATTTGTTGTTGTTGTTGTTGTTTCTAGGCAGTGGGGAAAGCTAAGCCAAGCAATTTAGTCAAAATGACCTACTTGGTGTTACTAATTAACTTCATTTCCTATTTACCTTGTCAATCAGAGCATTTCCAGATAGTCTTCCCATTCAGTTTTTGCCACATCTAGTAATAAAAAGCCAGCAATTCTTCAGTGATACAGAAAGCAACTCTGGATTCCACCCTGACATAAAAAATAAGCAAGGCTCTAGTCTGTCTTGTTTTCGCAGTCCCCAAGGGTAGCACAGTCATCATTTAGTCACCAAGACACAAGTCAGCAAGTCCAGAGTTGTCCTTGTTCGCTGCCTCTCTCAAATACACACGCAGTCGTCATTCTACTTTATTAGTAGATATCGGACCAAACATTTCTCAAATTAACACAATCCTCTCTTTGACTATTTATTTTCTCCCATAAAAATATAATTAAGAAAGAACCTTCCAGAATATTTGTGCTATTAGAGCAAATATAAAGCTGACTATAACAATGTATGTACAATATAATCCTAATTTTAATATATACCTGTGTATGAAAAAACACACAATTTTATTCTCATTATTAATCTGTAGAGTTGCTAAATTTTTTTAAAGCAGGCATTATATTAATAGTCACAAAAACACTAACGTCATTAAAGTTTATATCTCCTATTCCAACCATGTTGCCATCTTTCCCATTATCATACTTCAGATGACCCACTAAGTCTTCAATGCAAATTCCCAAGTCATTTGTTGGTCCAAGAAAGGCTGAGCAGAAGTGCCATTGCCTCATCAAAGCCCCTTCCTCCTTGGGTTTTTGGCACATCGTGAAAAATTCAGCATCATCCTTTCTGAAAGATTTACTCCTACATCTTAATTCAGGTTTACTAGAAAAGGTGTGTGTGTGTGTGTGTGTGTGTGTGTGTGTATGTGTGTGTGTGTGTAATTCTCCTTACTTTATAGATAGAGCATATCTTCTTTTCTGGCTGCTCATTATCTCCAAAATATTTAAATTTTGGAGTGCTCTGTGGCTCAACTATAAATCTCTTCTTTATTTATACTTACTCCCTAAATGAGTTTGATCTAGTCTCAAGATCATAGAAACCATCCATATACAAACAGCTCACAAATTCCAATCCCTAACTTGGACTTTTCCCCTTTTCCCCTTACCTCCATACTCACATATTCAACTACTTATCATGCCACTGCTACCACTCTGGGCAAATTACCACCAGTTCTCAGATTATTGCATATATTTTCACCATTGATCTCTTGCTTCTGCCTCCTCTCCCCTGTTCTCATACACACATTCTGGTCTGTATCCAACACCAGTGGTCATTTCAAAATTAAAATTAAATCTTAATATCCCCTGCTCAAAAATCTCCAACATCTCCCCATCTGAATACATATAAAAGCCAGATCCTTGCAGTGGCCCATAAGCCATGTGTGATCAGTCCAGGTTCCTCCCTAGTTCTTCTGCTACCCCTCTCCCTTTAGCGCTCCACTACAGCCACGCTGGCCTCCTGGGTTCTCCTGAAACCTGCCACGGACTCTCAAACCTCAGGGCCTTTGACTCCGCTGTGCCTGCTGCCTGAAAAATTCTTCCACTACATAACCACATGATTCAGTTTCTCACTTTCTTCATGGCCCTACCAAATGTCACTTCATCAGAGAAGAGTCCCCTGAAAACCATATTTCAAATTATACCCCCTTGCACAAATCCTGTTCCTAGTCCCTGCGTCCTTTTTCTCCATAGCATATCAAGTCACCCCCCAATATAGCATAGGTTGAGCTTTTATTGTCTCTCTCCTGCTAGAATGCAAACTCCTTGAGAGTAAGGATTTTGTTTTGTTCTCTGATATACCAGTGGTCAAATGAATGAATAAACTAATGAATGTAGAAATTAAATGCTTTTTCCCCATCAAAATCTATTGGTAACATTAGACTCCAAGTATAAATATTTCAACCTCAGGGTCAAAGGTCTATGTCCTAGCACCCTATTTGTTTTCAAAAGAGAAAGATACGGAACACCTTGAATAAAGTCAAGGAGATTTATAAAGATGATATTTTTCTCCTCTCTATATAATAGTGTGGAAATCACATCCCTGATTCCATTCTATGTCAAAGCAAAAAAAAAAAAAATTCAATTTGCCTGAATTTGATCTCATGCAAAAGATCACTTCTTTTTTTCAAAAGGACACCTTCACAGATCTATACAAATGACTATGGCATAAACACCTCCTATATTTTTTCTGCTCTCCCCTAGTGATAAGAGAAGAGGTGGCAAAACCAGCTTGAGTGTTACAGTCGGGATCAATACCCCTTTCTGACCATACAAGCCCCAGGAGCCTGTGTGGCAATAGGAATCAACCAGTAATAATCAACAAATGTACTGTTCATTTGCATTAATTTATTGCTCTCGAAATCAGCATGCTCAGTCCCATGGTCTGGTTAAACAGTGACCTCTCTACCACTCATAAGTTACATGTTTTCAAATGATTGAAGTGTAATCCAATGGTTTATACAAATAGGGTACAAATAAGAATGCCCAATATTTCTAGAATGTTCTGTAATCCAGGGAGGTAGTGTGATATGAATTGGATATAGCATCTGAGGAACAAAGAGACTTGGTCTGAATCTCACCTTTGTATTTCATAGCTATGAGACCATGGGTAAAAGTTTTTAAAATCATTCTGTTGTATCTCAGTTTCCTCACAGGTAATTGGCAATAGTAATACCTCCCTCTTTGGGTTGAAGATTAAAGTGATGATGTGTGCCAGTGCCTCTTTAGAATAAATACCTGGCACACAGGAAATGCTTAAAAAATAATAGTGTTCTTACTGCTACTGTCATTTGATCTTCACAGAATGCCTGAGTAGTAGATAGAACACTTTCCATTGAACAGATAAGAAAACTAAGATGTAGAAAATTTAATCAAATTGCTCAAGGTCAAAGAACTAGTAAGCTATTGAAATTCACTCTTCCTTCAGTCATAAAGATTTCTGATAAATAGAATGTCAGATTAACCATCTTTAATGTATTTAGTGACTACAGGCTGCCAGTGATTAGAGGAATTTTTTAAAAGGATGGATCTAAAGAAAAGAATTTTCTTTCCTTAGTGAACAAACAATTTGGGAACCTTATGGATTCCTTCCTTAAAGAAAAAGTGGACTGAAGCTCCTGTGAAACAACTTAAATGGCAGCTAATTACTCATTAAGGAAACCTCAGTCTCTAGAAGTGCAATATAATGCAGCATCCGAACACCAGCCTCACAGTCATGAAGACCTGCCCATTGCAGGTTCTTTCAATCTTGCTGAGCCTCTCTTTCTTTAGCAGAAATGTAGATGGTAACAGTACATCCCTCACGGGGTTGTGAGGATTAACTGAGGTAATCTGTGCATAGCTGTTAGCACCATGCTTGGCACAAATTAAGTGCATAATACATATTACCTATCAACACCTTAACTATTATTATCTAGAATGAAACTTTAAATGCTATATATACTACGGCACTAAGAGATTTGGTTTAAATATCTCACTTAGTTCTGATTTCTTGGTATTGCATGTCTCTTAGTTCATTCAATAGGTAGCATTTAAAAGTGATTTAATCATCAAGGTATCACGTTAGAGTTCAAGGTGTTAGAGCATATAGCCAGCCCCAGAAACAGAATTTCTTGAAATGTATGACATTTGGTTGTTTCTTATTAGGCCCAAAATGAAATAAGCAATTCTGAAAAAAAAAATCAAGAAAATGTCTGCTTTTCTGAGGTAACACAATTTTATGGATTCGTAATAAAAGAACTTTAACTGAGTGCCTTCCTTCAATCTTGTCAGGTTCTAGTTTCAACATTTCCTGTCTTCACTCTGCCCTGTGACTGCACAGGCTGAATTCCTGGTAAACCAACTAGATGAATGCATCATCATAGAATATGACTTCAGTGCAAGGTGTGCCTGAAATTGGCCATTTAGATTTAACATTATGAATTTTCTAATGCCAAGATATTTACTTTTGTTTAATTGCTTGATAAAAATTAGCACTTCCAGACAAACTATTGGAAAACTCTCAAATACAATCTCTACATAGGCTAAACTTTCCTTTAGTCATTTCTGAAGTTCATCCTGCACCACCAACTCCTCACGTTTATAATTATTGAAGACTAGAGGCCCAGTGCATGATTGAATCATGCACGTGTAGGGTCCCCTACATGCTTTCGCTTTTGATTGCGGGGGAGCTGGGTGCCTGTCCACTGGTGCACCAGGCCTTTCAGAAGCCTCCGGCTCGGTGGAGGCTTCTGAAAGGCCTGGTGCTGCAGCAGACAGGCACCCAGCTCCCCCGCTTTTGATGGTCCGCGGAGGGACATGAGCTCGCTGCCCCAGAGGCCCCTTCTGTTCCACAGCACAGCCATGGCGCAGACGCTGAGCTCGCGCAGACGCTGAGCTCACGCCACCGCTGGCGATGCGAGCTCAGTGTCCCGCTGGCCCAATCGGCTACCCCGGCCACCCCGAGTCCCTGCGCCTCCCGCTGGCCCAATTGTGGGCGTAGCGGAGTGATGGTAATTTACATATTACCATTTTATTAGGTAGGATTGGTTTGTGTTGCTAATGGTTGTATTTGTGTGGGTGTTTCTTTTAATATTTTGTCATTTCTCTAATCCACCTCTGTAAGTGAAACTAGTTCTAACAGTAGTGTGTGTGTGTGTGTGTGTTGTGTGTGTGTGTGTGTGTTTTATGGGCCAACTCCTGACAATGCTATGAATGAGTAATGTCTACAATGTTTTGTCCTCAACAACCCTGAGAAGCTCCTGCAGACTCATGCTTATGGCTTCTTTATGGAGTCAGTCCTTCTCATATCTGGACCTTCTCATTTCCTGTTGCCTTCTATTTTTCCCAGTATTATTGTCTTTTCCATAGAACTCTATCTTTTCACAATGTGCCTGGTAGGATAGTTTCAGTTTTGTCATTTTTGCTTCCATCAATGTTTAACATAATTTGTGCTAGGACTCTTTTTCATCTCCTGGCGGTTCAAGGTATCCAGAGAGCTTTCCTCCAACACCATATTTCAAATGAATTAATTATTTTTCTATAATTTGAGTATTAGATAGTATACTTTCTATTGTTCACTGTCCAACTTTCACATTTGTGCATAGTAATTGGGAATGCGAGGGTGTGGGTAACCTTAGCCTTGGTCTTTAATGACATCTTTGCTCTTGGTGATCTTTCCTAATTCTTCTGTTGCTGTAGTATCACTCCCCAAAAGTGTGGGTATTTTATTGTCTAGTTTGACCCAAAAAGGGTAAATGACCAAGTGGACAAATAAATCATGCACCTCAGAAATAGTGCTACATGGGACTATCTTATAATAATAAAGCCCTGGACCTGCCATGTGCTTACTAACACCTCATTCACCTCTCCTCTGTATGTTCGCAGGCTCATATCAGATGCTTCTTTTGACACTTTCCCCATCCCTTCCTCTTACTGTCTGCCCACAGCTGCTACCTTATCTTTCTAAATAGCATGGTGGAGCCTTTCATTTAAAGCCAACTTTAAGTCTGACAGCCTCCAAAGCAAATGCCTAAGCCCCCTCCTCATCAAAGCTAGGGTGACAGATGAGCCCGGGTGAGAATTCCAGCTCAGGGGGAGGGGAGGAAATAAATCAGCTGTCAAAATGTCAAGGCTGCTGACTTCTTAGGAAAGAAAGAGATGATGCTTATACTTCTAGACAGGAGTGCTTTGGTTTACATTTGCTAGCATTTGTACTAAATAGGGAAAATGTCAGATGAATCCCACATGCAGGCTCCTTGTCGTCTTGGTGTTTTCCTCATTGTGAAATTAAGACTCCAGAATATTCTGGACATGGGAGCTCATTTTTGGTTTTCAACAAATCCATTTGATTTGTAAAAAAGAATGGCCAGGCAAGTAAAATACACCACTAAACTTTAAAGTGTAAATTTTAGCCCAGATAATTAGGATGCAAACTCCTTGAGAGCAGACACTATGTTTTTATAAATCTTAGGTGAATCAAACTGTGTTAAATATATACAATTTTTAAAAAATAACTTTTTTGGCTGAAACACTCTTCTCTTCACCCTGTTCCCTGAGGTAAAGACATATTGGATAAGTCAGGAAAATTTCTTATTGTTGCCCAACTGATGTGGCCCAGTGGTTGAGTGTTGACTTATTGAACCAGGAGCTCACGGTTCAATTCCCCATCAGGCATATGCCTGGATTGCAGGCTTGATCCCTAGTGGGGGGCATGCAGGAGGCAGCTGATCAATGATTCTCTCTCATCTTTGATGCTTCTATTTCTCCCTCCTTTTCTCTTCCTCTCTGAAATCAATAAAAACATATTTTTTAATTTATTATTGTTATTTACAAGGCTGTATGGCAATGAAGAGGTCTAGAAACCACACAAATCTTAATTTCACTGAATTCCCCTGTGCACTGGGTGCAGATAGGGCTCTTAGGGAAGAAGAAATAAATAAGGGAATGGGGTATCTGATATTGTCTGTTTATTTATAGAATCACTAGAGGCCAGTGCACAAAATTCATGCCTGGGGGTGGGGGGGGGGGGGGGTCCCCTCAGCCCAGCCTGCACCCTCTCCAATCCGGGTCCCCTCGGGGAATGTCTGACTGCCAGTTTAGGCCCGATCCTGGTTTAGGGCCTAAACCGGCAGTTGGACATCCCTCTCACAATCTGGGACCTCTGGCTCCTAACTGCTCACCTGCCTGCCTTCCTTCCTGATTGCCCTTAACTGCCCTCCCTGCCAGCCTGATCACCCCTAACCGCCTCTGCCTGTGGGCCTAATTGCCCCTAACTGACCCCTCTGCTGGCCTAGTCGCCCTTAACTGCCCCCCTGCCAGCCTGATTGCCCCTTACTTCTCCCCCTGCTGGCCTGGTCACCCCCAACTGCCCCCCCTTGCCAGCCTGGTCATCCCTAACTGCCCCTCCACCAGCCTGATCACCCCTTACCCCCCCCTGGAGGCCTGGTTGCCCCCAACTACCCCACTGCCAGCCTAGTCACCCCCAACTGCCCCCCCCCACCAGCCTGGTTGCCCCCAACTGCCCCACCTGCTGGTCTGGTCACCCCACACAGCCTGCTGTTCAGTCTTTTGGTCATCCCTCACTAACCCCCTGCCGGCCTTGTCACCCCACACAACCTGCTGTTTGGTCATCCATCCAGTTGTTTCAGTCGTGACGGCCCCTGGCTTTTTATATATTAGGATATTACTCATAGACTTTCTTTGATTGGAAATGATTTACAAAACCAATCCATGTAGGATTCTATCAAAGGAAGATTAATTTTGGAACTTTGTCAAAATACAGCCCTTACTACACTGCATGTGTCTGGGGGATTCCATTGTACATAGTTCAGAACTTCCTATCTAATAAAGAAGGAATATGCTAATTGACCCTCATGCTGTCGCAAAGATGGCAGTGCCCACAGCCAATAAGGAGGGAATATGCTAATTGACTGCCCTGCCCTCAAAGCTGGTGGCGCCCACAGCCACAAGATGGCAGCGTCCAGTCCCCTCAGCCCCGCCAGGATGGCAGGCACCTGCCGTGCGCCTGCCTCCAGAGTTCCCCAGTCACCTCAGTCCCTCAGCCACCCAGGGCTGGCCCAAGGCACAGGCCAGCCTTAGATAGCGGCTGCCCAGCCAACACCCAAGGCACAGGCAAGCCTCAGATGTTGACTGCCCAGCTGCCTAGGGCCGACCTGAGGCTCAGGTAACCAGGGCCAGCCAAGGCTTACGCTGCCGGCAGTGGCAGCAGCAGAGGTGTGATGGGGGCATCGCCTTCCCCTGATCACCGGGTCACCTCCCACACCTGAGGGCTCCCGGACTGTGAGAAGGGGCAGGCCAGGCTAAGGGACCCCCTCTCCAGTGCATGAATTTTTATGCACCAGGCCTCTAGTTATAAATAATGACTTTGGTTTTGTCAGACTTTTTAAGTCTCTTTTTTTTATTATTAAAATTTTCACTCAGAATCTGGTAAAGGTCAAGCACCTGACTCTATAACTCTTATCCACAAAGGGTAAAGCATCTTTCAAAGTGAAACTCGAAGAATGTTAAAAAATAGACAGCAATTTAAATGCAAATCTCGATTCTTTCTTGCTTTGCATAGATGCAGAGGATCATTCTGTACCACTGTATAAGGCACGTAATGAGAAGGAGAGAGAAGCAGTTGGTAAATCTTGCCCGTGAGATAATTCTTAAATGTCTTGAGTTTGGTTTTGCCTATGCATCTGAAAATTTCTGACCATGTGAAGAATATGTAGCTCCATCAAGCTGAAGTATAGTTTCCTTCCTTAGGGGATTGTATTTCTATATTAAATCTGTAGCCATTGAATGTCTATGGATTTTTTCATTTCCTAGTATATTACAAATGAAGAAATTAAGGGGGTGGGGAAGCAACAGCCTGACAGCCAGAAGAAAATAATACCTAACTTCAGGGGCAAAATTGTAAAAGGATGGATCAGGTTTCTTCCTGTCAGTGGAGATGATCAATGACTGGTGTAACTTCACTTCCTAGTGGTTTTATTTGATCCTTCGTGGTGCTTGGGAACAGTCACATGGGCTCTCTGTGTAGACAACTCAAGGTAATTATTTTCTTTAAAAACATAAAAAAAGAACAGCACAGGATTCAGTTCTCAGTTGGGATGAATCAAAAGAAAAGTTGAGAGAGAAATAAAGTTTATATCTAAAGGAGAAGGAAGGATTAGATAAAATGTTGCCAAACTTGAGAATATCTTTTTGGACATATAAAAAGGTAACAATAGCCTGGGTACAGAGAACACTGCCTAGAGAATGTCTATCATAACAAATCTCGATTGTCGAGGCCTATTTCTCCATTGACAGGTGGGTTTAGTGCATGTAGGACTGAAACTGAAAATAAAAATGGTATAAAGAAAATAGAAGTTGTACTCTAGTTCATATGCCCATATGAAAAGCTGCCTTATGTGTAATTTGATTTCAAATGGTGTTTAGTTTATTAAAAGAAGGTTCTTCCTCTAGACCTATGAATGTGCTCAGGTGTCCATATTATTTTTGGAAAAAAAAATCTATTCTCTATCCTGCTACCCTTTTATTGATCAGTCCTTGTTTCATGTCTGCATTCAATTATTCATTCATTTATTCATCAAATATTTATTCAATATCTATGGACTAGGTGTGGAGTCAAAGCAGAAGGGAGCTGCTCCTCACCAACCATGAGGTGACAATCCTGGATGAGATAGACATTATTCAAATAGTCACACAAATAAATGTAAAGTTAGAAATGTATTAAGTGCTAAGCGATTATTTAATTGAAGACATTAATGTAGTCAAGGATGTTCCTCTGAGGAAGATATGACTGAGATGCTAAATGAAGAAGCATAAAAGGGGTGGGGGGGAAGCAAGTGTGAAGCCAGCAATAATTAGAAGAGAAGATTTCTAGGCAGAGAAAAAAGCATGGCACCTGTACTCACTCAACATTTATCAAGGTGTGTGTGTGTGTGTGTGTGTGTGTGTGTGTGTGTGTGTGTGTGCCCATGCACATACAGGGAGGGAGACAGAGAGAGACACAGAGAGAAAGGATTTCCTGCCCTTGGTGGAGCTTGCATTCTAGTGTAAAGCAATTAATAAAAAATTAATAAATGAGACTTTTTTTAAAAAACCTGTCACAGAGTGTAGATGAGAACAGTGCCTCTGTAGAGGGTCAGTGTGGCTGGAGGGCAGGGAAAAACAGCATATGGTTTGAGACAAGTCTGGAGAGGCAGAAAAGAGCCCGGCTAGCTAAGACCTTACAGGTCAGGTTCAGTTTTTCTTTAATCTAAGAGCAATGGGAAGCCATCCAAACAATTAAGAAGGGTACTGAAAAGATATTGGTGTTTTGCAAAGGTGTCTCCACTGCAGTGTGGTGCTCAAAATGGAGAAGAGCAAGGGTGGATGCAGAGAAGTTGCAAAGCTGCAGTAGTGATCCGGGCAGCAGTGAGAAAACAGAAAAGTGGCCAGAGGGAAGGGGTTCAAAAGTCATATGAAAGAGTTGGCAGTGGGATAAATTTGAGAGGACATGGGTAAAGAAAAAGGAAGTGTCAGGGATAATTTTAGATTTCTGACTTGTATACCTAGATAGATAATGAGGTTAAGGAACACAGGAACATGACTAGAGTTCCCTTTCATCAAAAAACGCTTTGAAATTGTAGTCTGTACTTACTGCCTCCACTTCCTTGCCCCCATTCATTTTTAAGGCACTCGTGTTGAATTCTGGACAGACATTTCCTGTGATGGCCCTCTTCACCCTCTCCAGGAATCTCTTTACCACCCAGTTTGGCTTTTTCATAATCCTCATGACCCTTGATTATTCTACAGCACTCAACACTATGGACCTTCTCTCTCTCTTCTCCGCTCTGTCTCTCTCTTCCTCTCTCTCTCTCTCTCTCTCTCTCTCTCTCTCTCTCTCTATATATATATATATATATATATATATATATATATGTATATATAAATATATACTTTTATATATAAATACTTTTATATATAAGTTATTTATACATATTTTATATACATAATTTTTCCCTTGAAATCCTCTCTTCCCATGACATTAATTCTTTCCCTTCCCAGGTCCCCTCTTACCTTACAGTTCTATTCTACCTTTTCTCTTTGCAGGGTCCTTTCTTTTCTTCCCTTCCTATTTTTTACACTTTTTCAGTAATTGAAAATATTATATGTCTAACTTACATCCCAAACCATCTCTCCAGCTGTGACCTTACTCCCCAACCCAAGCCCTATTGCCTGCTACCTTGTAGATATTTCCCTGTGGCTACATCATTACACGTCAATATTCAACTAGCAAAACTAAACTCATGTTAAGACCAAATAAATCCACTCTGCCTGTTCTTGCAACTAGTCTGATTTTTTAAAAGTGTTGTCCTTAAATCACATGCACAAGAAAGCCCTGGCCAGGTGCTCAGTTGGTTAGAGTATAAACCTGATACACCAAGGTTGTGGGTTTTATCCCCGGTCAGGAAATATAGAAGAATCAACCAATGAATGCATAAATAAGTGGGACAACAAGTCAGTCTCTCTCTCTCTCTCTCTCTCTCTCTCTCTCTCTCTCTCTCTCTTTCTCTCTCTCTCTCTCTCCTCTCAAATAAATAAATTAAATTTTTTTTTTAATTCCTGCACAAGAATTACCTAGGAAATATTTTAAAAATATCAACTTATGTGACTTATATTTAACAAAGTCTGGAAATTTAACAAATGGCCTAGGTAGATCTATTATACATAAATTTTCAAAAAACTTCTCTAATCCCTCCCACCCCTGTTTTCTTCTGCATGGACCTTCCTAATGAATAGTTCCAAACATGACCTTGATCATGGGATTTCCCTAATCTCAGCTCCTCAGTGGCTCTTCCTTAACCAACCAAATAAAGTTTCCCAGGACTGGACATCACCATCCTCCAATATGTGCTGTCCAGATAAATATTCAGCCCAAATTTTACTTCTCTTCTTTCACCCTGTGTTACAACTGAGCTATACTTCTTGCCACCCCGAAAACATATCTACGATCCTCATGTCTCTGTCTCTTGGCCTAACCCTTTCAAACATACAAGAAAGGTCTCTCTCCCCTTTCATTTTCACCTGCCAAACTCTTACAAACTCTTCAGTAGCCCCTCCTGGGTAAAACCTTCTCTCATCCCTTTTTCATTTTTCCCTTCTCTTTCCATTCCTTGCACTCCATGCTAGAAGGGACCTCTCCAGTCTCTGAAGTCTTTCAGCAGGTTTTACCTTTTGCTACTTACTTATCACATAGTTATACACATATAGCATTTTTTAAAAATATTTTTATTGATTTCAGAAAGGAAGGGAGAGGGAGAGAGAGAGACAGAAACATCAATGATGAGAGAGAATCACTGATTGGCTGCCTCCTGCACACCTCACACTGGGATCAAGCCCTCAACCTGGGCATGTGCCCTGACCAGGAATTGAACCATGATCTCCTGGTTCACAGGTCAACACTCAACCACTGAGCCACGCCAGCCAGGCTGTTTTCTTTTTTTCTTCTACTTATAGATATCATGAAGAGAGAGCGTATACTTTATGGAAAGACAGATTTATGGAATAGAAATAGAGATGGTTCAAAATCCACTTAGTGTGTGTCCTTTAACAAATTCTTTAACTTTTCTGAGCTATACCTCTATTTGTTAAGTGAGATAATGTCACTTACATTATAGGATTTTGTGTATTGTATAAGTTGTATAAGTTGAGTGTCTTGTCAAAAGTCAACCCATGTGAAATTGCCTATATTCAATTATTTTCACCTACAAAAATGGAAATTTTATTATAGCTAGTGGTCCTCTGTATTTTAGTACGTTTTCCTTTAAAATATTGTTTCATGCTGTGCTTTGCATCCACTTCACACATCAACTTCTTGCCTATTAAATATGTATATAATATGAATATAATAATGTTATCATTCTTGTCCTGAAGAGATAATTAAAGAGAACTGCACTAGCACCAAGAAGGCATACTATTTATCTACATCAGTGCTTACCCTTGCCTGTTCTTTTTTCAAAAGCAGGTGAACAAACAGCTATTTTAACAGTAAGATAAAGCAAGCTCTTTTCTAATGAGAGTTCTGTTAAATAAAGGTCAGCAAGAAAAGTAACAACACTCATTGTCTCTTGTTTATGGTCCATCTGGGCATCACGGGAACTTGCTCAGATTTCTCTCCTGAGCTTTACCTTACCCTGAGTTTATCTAAATCAAATTACACCCCACTCTGGCTGGGATTCTTTGTCATTAATCAGAATAGCAATGATATTTTCCACTGCAATTTCTAAGAAAGGTATGCACATTTTGCTTCTTCAGCTACCTTTCTTTACCACTGCAACATTATGAAAAAGCCTCTTGTCTAATTAACCCAAAGGAAACTCTTAGCTTAAGAAGGTCATTATTACAATGGTTATAAAGGTAAATGAGCTAGGAAGGAGTTGATATTGCTTTTATGTTCTTACTAAGTATTAAGTCTTCAGACTTATCAGCCCAAGGAAAGAGTCTTTGTGGAATGTTCCTTTGTTAAAAATAAAATAATTGTGCCAACAAGGTATTACACTAAAGGAGGTTCTCAAGGAGATTACAAATTACTCAGGAATTATGTCAAGATCCAGGAGTTAGGAGTCAGATAAATGCTAAAAGAAAAGTACACAGTGCTTTGGGTATTTTAATGGATAGAGAAAGATTACAGATAGAAGCTAAGAAAAGAACAAATCTCCAAGAAGAAACACAAGTATTAACGAGTTATAGAGTTATAGTTTCTCCCCTCCCCTCCCCTCCCCTCCTCCTCCTCCTCCTCCTCCTCCTCCTCCTCCTCCTCCTCCTCCTCCTCTTTCTTCTTCTTCTTCTTCTTTCTTTCTCTCTCTCTCTCTCTCTCTCTCTCTCTCTCTCTCTCTCTCTCTCTCTCCTTATGTGGAAGTTATGTTACAATGAACAAGTTAATTAAGATCTTTGTGCCTCACTTTCATCCTCAATAAAATGGGGCCACGATACTTGCCATCAAGAGGTTTTGTGTAAGTTCAATACAATCATGTATGCAAGATGGCTAGCATAGTGCAGCATGTAGTAGCCTCTCAAGGAATGTCGCTTGTTGTTATTAACATGGATAATCCTGTCAAATATTACAGAGTTAAAGAGAATGGACTTCAGATTTTGTGCTTTTAGATTTTACCAAGTCAATGGCAAAATGGGAGATCATTTTTCAAAAACAATTTTAAACATCAAAGTTAGGTTCAATGACAATAAAAGACTGAGCATATGGTGAGGAAGCAGGTCATTCTTTCAAGGAATTTTTTTTCCTCCAAAGGAAAGCAAGAGTGAGGGCAGTTGACAAAGAACCAGTAAGGAAGCAGGGGTATTATAGATATTCTTTCTTCCCAGAGGCTGGCTATGAGGGCCTTTTGGTAGTTGATGAAATATCTTACCTTATGTTGTACATTAAACATGGAATTCATCTCCTATGAGTCACAATTCTGGGTGGTGGGCATCATCACCCTCATTTTTAGACAGGAAAGCTGAAGTTCAAAGACATCGAAAGTACCTGCCACAAGTCCTACAGCAAGTAATGGCAGACCCAGCATTCCCATTAGTTCCTCTGACTTTAAACCCTAGGTGATACTGCCTCATATAACTATGAACCAATCATCTCTGCTTCTGGAGTCTGCTTCTCCAAGACATGGACATTCCCAGAGAGAATAGCTGTTCGGTTTTTAAAAATGTATCTTTATTGTTGAAAATATTACAGATGTCCCCCTTTATCCACATTGACCCCTTCTAGCCCACCCCCACCCCCCACCCCAGGCCTTTGCCGCACTATTTTCATGTCCATGGGTTACACATATATGCATACAAGTTCTTTTGTTAATTTCTTCCAACCCACCACTACCTTCCCTCTGAGATTTGACAGTCTGTTTCATGCTTCTATGTTTCTAGGTCTGTTTTGTTCATCAGTTTATTTTGTTCTTTAGATTCCACAAATGAGTGAGATCATGTGATATTTGTCTTTCTTTGATTGGCTTAGCATAATATGCTCCAGGTCCCTCCATGCTGTCTCAAAGGGTAAGAGATCTTTCTTTTTTACTGCTGCATAGTTTTCCATAATGTAAATGTACCACAGCTTATTTATCCACTTATCTACTGATGGGCACTTGGGTTGTTTTAAGATCTTAGCTATTGTAGATTGCACTGCTATGAACATAGAAGTGATTATTTGTTTTTTCTGATTGGTGTTTTGGATTCTTTAATAAATGGTGTTGGGAAAATTGGACAGATACATGCAAAAAAATGAAACTAGACCACTATACACAAGAATAAACTCAAAATGGATAAAAGACTTAAATGTAAGTCGTGAAACCATAAATACTAGAAGAAACCATAGGCAGCAAAATCTCAGACATCTCTTGTAGTAATATGTTTACTGATGCATTTCTTAGGGCAAAGAAAACTAAGGAAAAATAAACAAATGGGTCTACATCAAAATAAAAAGCTTCTGCACAGCAAAAGAAACCATTAAAAATGAAAAGGGAGCCCACTGTATGGGAGAACATATTTGTCAATGATACATCTGATAAGGGTTTAATATCCAAAATATATAAGGAACTTATACAACTTAACAAAATAAAGATAAACAATCCAGTTTAAAAATAGGCAAAGGACCTAAATAGACACCTCTCCAAAATGGACATAAAGATGGCCAAGAGACATATGAAAAAATGCTCAGTCACTACTCATCTGAGAGATGCAAATCAAAATGACAATGAGATATCACCTCACACCTGGTAGAATGGCTAGCATCAACAAATCAACAAATGACAAATACTGGAGAGAATGTAGAGAAAAGAGAATCCTAGTGCACTGCTGGTGGGAATGTAGACTGGTGCAGGCATTATGGAAACCAGTATGGACTTTCCTCAAAAAATTAAATATGGAATTGCAATTTGACTCAGTGATCTCACTTCTAGGACTATATCCTAGCTTTTCATTTTTTACATGCTCATGGTTAACAAGACTTTTACACAAGACTTTTTAATAAGGATACACACCATTTACTTAGTACTTTGTAGATGATAGGAACTTTGCACAATAATATCAGCTGTAGTTTATGAGCCCTGAGTAAGTAAGTGCAAAGCATGGTGCTAAGGATTTAATATGCATTCTTTCATTTACAGCTCAGAGCAGCCCCAGGAGATTAGTGCTCATATGATTCCCATTTTATACATGAGAAAACTGAGGTTCAGAAGGAGTGACCAGCTTGCCCAAAGGAAATAATACATCTTGTAGGTAGGATTCAAGCTGGAGTCAGCCTAACTCCAATATTTTCAAGCATTGCATTGGATACCTGCTGGCCATTTGATACCTTTTCTGCCCAGGTGCCAATATGTACAGGCCCCAAGTGCGCAGACCTGGACTGTGGGGGCCTGCCCAGAGGAAGGAGAGTTCCAGGAAGCAGAGAGAAGCACGTGACTCACACACAAAGGTCTTACGAGGCAGCTGACCCAGGCAATCTGCTTTCCTGTGGATTAACATCTATCTCTGCTCTCTCCTTCCCCACTAAGTAAACCCCTAATGCATGGTGCTGGCCTTCTTCCAGATGCTGACCAAGGTTTACAGACACACTTCTCAATGGTAGCTATGAAAGAATGATTTAAAAGCACTCATACCACAAGCTACCACACTGAGAAGTTGTGAAAGAGGAAGGAGAGTTAGGCAAATAAGCAAAATGTTTTGTTAACAACTTTCACATAGTTTTCCTTAACATAGCATCAAATTGTTTTTCTATTATTCTGCAGTTTTATCTTTTGAATAACAAAACAAAAAAATATTCTATTCTTCTGCCACCAATTTCTAAGATAATTCAGGTTGATATCCCCTTTCAGATAAAATATAAATTATGTTCCAATTCTCTTCACCTAATACTTTCCATAACTCAATATGACCTATCGGTGGTATCATAAGCTTTATTTCCTTCCCATCCCATTTCCCCAAAGTCAGTGTGGCATATGAGCTACTTTCTTATGAAATCACCTTTCCCCATCTAGGTGGAACTTGGAGCATAAGTCCTTCTATTTCCATAACTTTTGTAATGTTTTTAGTAACTGTTTTAACTCAAGCAAATATAATAATTATTTTTGCTTTTGCTTTTTGTTAGATTATAAATATTCAAACATTCGATTACCCTGAAATACTATAATTTGTATTCAAAAGCAAATGACCTAATCCATTACACATTTTAAGCCTCAATAGTATGCTAGATTTGTGAATAAATACCACAGTGAATTCTGACAGTACTCTTAATGGTGCTTATATTTCTTTCTCCTTTGTTAGGTAGTGCAGAGTTTGATGTTATCCATATTTCAAAGGAATAATAGGAGCTAAGGGTTTCTTACTGGTAGTTCTTTAATAAAGAGAAGCAGAAAAAAAAAACTACCCTGTGCCACAGTGTTACCTTGGCTGATTTTTATCACTGCTTGTCAACAATCTCTTTCTAAAATGATGTTGAATTAATTTATATTCACAAAGCAAATTTTAATAAAACATTAAAATGAATTTCAAACTGAACCTTCACCTAAAACTTGAACTTCCAAATTGCTATTCATCTAAAGTCAGTTAAGATTTATGACAGATATACAAAATGTGAGGAAGAAAACAGACTTCCTCTATTATCCAACCTAGGTGCCATCTGGCACCATGCTATGAAAAAAAAAAAATCTGGTTTGAAGCTAGTCTTGGTCTGGATGTGTTTTTACAAGATTTGATAAAAAACTATGAAACATAAAATAGATTTTGGCCAACATAGGCTTTTAGGGTTGCCTGTTGAAAACAAAATTTAAAAACAGATACATGGATAAGCCACTTGAATGCAACAAATGATGGGGGATATGCCCCAGAGACAGAAAGGGACAGCTTGTGGCCCAACCGGTGTGGCTCAGTGGTTGAGCATTGACCTATGAACCAGGAGGTCACAGTTTGATTCCAGATTAAGGCACATGCCCGGGTTGCAGGCTCAATTCCCAGTGGGGGGTGTGCAGGAAGCAACCGATCAATGATTCTATCTCATCATTAATGTCTTTCTCTCTCTCTTCTCTCTCTCTCTCTCTCTCTCTCTCTCCCTCCCTTCCTCTCTAAAATCAATAAAAAATATATTTTAAAAAATAAAGAAGAAAGGGACAGCTTGTGGCTGAGCACAAGAATGTCACCCAGCACTGAGCATTCTCTAGTTAGCTCCAAAGCGTCTTTATAGATAGATGATAGATGATAGATAGATAGATAGATAGATAGATAGATAGATAGATAGATAGATAGATAGATCTATCTGTATATTCCTTTCTTTTTCTCTGATGCAGAATAAATAACCAACTGCAAATCAACTTAATTTGATTCTTTTTAAACAATCAATTACTGGTTCCCTTTCAAGAGACAGCACCTGTGCTTTTGATTTTTCTTAAAAATAAAGAACTCAAATTTACACTGATTCTATGAAATAAGTATACTTCACATTCAGAATCAGTAGCCTAGTAAGATGCTAAGATTGATAAAAAGATTAGAAGATGTGTTGAGTTTGAGGTGAAGGAAGGACAACCAGGTCAGGATGTCTCCTAGAGATTTCAGAGTCATTTTTATTGATGTGATCATTTAAACTTAGGCAATCACTTTGGGGGAGAGAACAAAGCAAGACTTTAAGGACAACTAGGATAAAAATTGGGAGAAGCATCTACACTTTGGGGATGCAGAGAGATATAATATTAAAGGAACTTTTAGGGACCTGGGAAAGATACCAAGAGGATGTAGAGTCACAAAAGCCCAGGGAAGGGAGAATTTCACAGCCAAAATGGTAATCAGACATGTCAGGTCCTGCAGAGAGCCTGGGGATGGGGAGGACAGAGGGACTTCGTTGGCCATGCGGTGACTTCAAAGAAAGCCATTTCGGGAATGACAGAAAGCAGAAGGTAAAGTGAGAGGGAGGACAATGCATTAAATCATAGCTTAAGGGACAATGGAAGGTGTTTTATTAAGATAACAGAAGGCTGAGCACATTTGTAGATTGATGAGAAGGAGCAAGTAAAATGGATTAAAATTGAAGAATAAACAAAGGTTAATTAATATTTCAAGACCCTAGAGCACTGGTTATCAAGCCTTTCTGAACATTAGACTCAGCTAGAACTCTTACAATAATGCTAATGCCTATTCCTGATCTGCAAAAATCCTGGTTGAATCGTTTTGGGGAGGGAGGGCATATGATTATTTATTAGTGCTCCCAGTGATTCTACTATAGATCCAGCTATGAGAACCACTAATTTAGGAGAATTAGATTAAGGTCTCAATAGAGGGTTGCTTTTGGATGACAGTCTCTCTTCTTCCTCTAAGATGGTAAAGAATGAATTAAGAGCAAAACATTTTGAAAAAAAAGGACATTGAAAGAACTCACGAGAAATGGTTTGTCTGAGAAACTAGAATGTAAGTTGCTTAGAGTAAAGTGGCAGGAATAAAGGTGAGTCATGAAAAAAAAAAAAAAAAAAAACACCTTAAAATATCCCATGTGACTACCAGGATTCCACTGGGATAAATAAGGTAGTTGCCCATTTACTGCTTCATTCTCTCTATGCTTATTGGTTGGCCCACACGCTGGCACAGAAAAGACATTAGTGTCTTTCTTGTTGCTCTTAGAAAAAGGAGAAGAAAAAGAAAGTGTATAAACATGGAAGATCTAGAAGAACAATAAACTTACAGAGCTGTAGGGAAGACTGTAAGCAGTAGTATCAAGAGAGAAAACCTAAGCTGCAGGTTCAGATCTCTAGGGAATCACTTAGAACTTTTCCATGAAAGCACCTTGCAGGCCACCTGACCCAACTCCTCCCGTTTAACTAATAATTAAACTGGGGTTCAGAGAGGTTCTGTGATTCAACCATTTGAAACAGCCAGTAAACACCACCAAGACACCTTGGAATTCAGTCTTCTGATTCCCACACCAGTGCTTGCGAATCCTGAACACACCCTGCCTCGTGACCTCTGTGGTTGAGATTCCCAGCGAGCAGAATGGCTGCAGCTCCTCTGTAAGGATTAATAAGAAAATCTGTAAATTGTTTTTCGCTTGTTGCAAGAGAGAAAAGAAAATGTTCAATTTCTTCTTTATTGCTATTATTATGTGAACCAGATTGAATTGCTGCATCTCTTTAGAGTTTCTTATGACTACTGTAAAGTTTCCCATTTTAACCCAAGCCAATTTTAAACTGCCCTCAGAATACACAGATAACTGCAATAATTCAGTTGCTACATTCAGTTCATTGTTTTAAATACAACCAAAGGGAGAGAGAAAAGCATGCTAGCTAGGGAAGCAGCAAGGTAGAACTTGCAAAACTGTAAAAAGACACATTTCAGGTAATTAAGAAGGGGCAGTATGTCATGACAAGATCAGTGGACCACCTGCTCTGTGTGACTGCATTACCTATGGGGCTCGAACCTTCTGGGTCTGGGCTTTTTCATCTATAAAGCCAGATCCATGCACTAGATCACCTCTAGGGTCCCTTCCATGTCTGTCAGTTTTTTTAATTTTTGTCATCATCTTCTACAAACATGTTCTGAAGAAGTTTAAAACAAACTACATAGAATATCTCAAGGATCATAGTTGCAGTTTTTGGGTTTTTTTTTAAACAGTAAATAAATGTATGTTTCAACTTGTGTGCTTCCGAATCTGTAAAGTAGAGGATTGCTGGAGTAAATATTCTCCCCTCTCAGCTCGGTGCTTCCATGGCCTTTTTGCTACCTTTGGATAGTTGTACCAGGCACTAGGCTGGTTGCTATTTACCTTGCATGGTTGAATGCTCTGTCCCCAGGCCCCACACAGGCAGAGAGGGCACTGACCAGTGAGCACATTATCTTGGTACAAAAGCTCCTAGGCACCTTTTCCCCCCTTTTCTCCTTCTTCTTCTTTTTTAAATCCTACCCAAGTGTGCAGTACACTCCTGCCTCACTGCAGGAGCCCTGTGGCACGTTGAAAATAACTGAGAGAGCAACAGCGCAGAGAGTGATGTGACGGGCTGGCATGCATTATAGGTAAGTGAGACCTGCCAGAGAACTGTTTGTTTTGCCTTCACCATCTTGAATTGATAAAAGTATCCATGATGGTTGTTATGCAGAAATAAGCTACAATTAAAGAGAACAGTACTGGTTTGGATGTTTCAGAAACCAACCAGTAGATGGAAAACTAAAGAATGCATGTTCCCTAGCTCTGGAATTTTCTGTATGGCTGCAAACTCTGGAGTAGAGAGAGATGATAACTGTGGAAATGCTTTTTTTCAAAGGAAAGTGATTTTTCTCCTCTCAGTTGGATTTAGGGTTGTTTTTTTTATTCTAATGTATATTTTCTCATATTTTAAAAGATGGCGTAGTACTAATTCACAAGTCCCAGGTTTCAACTCTAATATATTGAAGTTGTGTGGTTTTTCTCAGCCTTTCTAATTCTTTTACTGTAAAAATTTTCTTCTATTTGATTAATTTTCTGAAAGCTCTGTCTAGACAAGCAAATTGACTTGAAGAATAGA
Organism: Eptesicus fuscus; assembly: GCF_027574615.1. Classification (NCBI taxonomy): domain Eukaryota; kingdom Metazoa; phylum Chordata; class Mammalia; order Chiroptera; family Vespertilionidae; genus Eptesicus; species Eptesicus fuscus. The sequence continues at coordinate 37,929,805 of NC_072475.1, forward strand.
TACAGATATCTAGAAAAAAAAAGTATCTTAATTTGTTGTTTTAGGTAACAAGTCTTTTATCTTGACCAGTATTAATTATCCAAGGATGTGTTTAGATCTATAATTCTGCATATTTGGAAACTGAATCACACAAACATATTTAACAACAGTGTTATTTTACAGGAGATTTTCTTCCTCTACAAACTAGATCACAGTATTTTTAGTGATGAGAAAATATATACAAATTCAAGATGACAGCCATTCATGGATCCCTAATATTTCAATATGCTCTGTTATATGTTACCACTTTGACAAATGATTATTAATAGCCTGACTGAAAGGGTACTTATGAAGCATTTCATTTCAAATTAGGCTTAACTTTTTTATTTTACATTGAATAGACACATTGTTAAGGTCATTTTCCTTCCCTGTATTCAATTTGTTTTTCCTGTTTAAAAAAAGAAAAAAATATATAAAAATTGCATTATATAATTTTATTATAATATAATTATATTAGAAAGACAGGAAGGAGGAAAGAGGGAAGGAAGGAAGGAAAGAGTTGGCAAATAATTAGCCAGTTCTTTTGATTATCACCAAACAGACTTCAAATGTTTGAGAAGTACTTTGTACCATTTGGTTCGAATATTTTCCTCTAAGGGACTAATTTACTAGCAATCCAGATAAGGCAGGTCAGAGCCCAAGCAATTGACAGCCAGTCAGGAGGCCTTTGTCTGAGAACATGAGGCGAATAGGAAACACTGACAAAGGAGCAGAGACCAGTTTGGAGGACATTTCCCACAACAACAAATAATTTGAAATTAAATTGAAGATAGTGAAGTCTGTTGTTCCTAACTTTACCCTGGGGCTCTTCTTCGGAGCTTGACATTTCGGTTGTGGGCAAATGGCTACACTGAGCCACAAAAACAGAGCTCAATCAACCAGTAAGTCAAATCAATAAAATCGAGGTATCTCAGATCCAAAGCTCAGGCTTTCTTCCCCTAAATGTATTGAGATAATTGATTTTGCTCTCTAATGTGCTGTGAGAGATCACAATAGACTTCACTGACATATAATGATAAAGATTTGAACATTAGCTAACATCTTTGAGCGCTACGTGTCGGACATGTGCTAAGTGATTTCTGTCTTGTCTCTAAAGGAATCTTTGAAATAACTCTATGAAGTAAGTGCTATTTTTATCCCCAGATGAGGACACTTACTTAAGATTTGACTAAAGTTATTTCCCCAAAATACCACAGCTAGTAAATAACAAAACCAGGAGGCAAGCCCAACACTGCCTGACATCACAGCCTGTGCCTCACCCACTACACAATCCCACCTCCTCAGGGACAACTTGGCATTATTCTCCAGGTGTTTCTGGACATTCAGAAGCCCACAACAGAATATTAGTTCTCCTAGGTTAAAATATACCACATATTGTCTCTGAACCCCCAGAAGTGCCAAGGAAAATGCTGGGCAACAGCAGATACTTGGGAAATACCTATTGAATCTAATGCACAGATGAAAACTCTTTGTTCTAATGCCTTATCCTCTCACTGGGCTATGAAACTGAGTATGAGCCCATAAAATTTTAGTCATAAGAATAATGTTATTTGAACAGGAACAAGATGGCATTATGAATAATAGATTTCAATCTATTAAACCCAGAGCTACAGCTACAGTTTAATAAGATAATGCAAGGATTATTATAAAATCTTAAGAGATTACTGTAAGTAGCACACAATCCACTTTTCTAACAATAAACACAAAACAATGCTGAGAAGAAGCTTTCTTGTTTATTTGCTTTCACATGAAACCTGTATGGAGTTGTGCAATGACACCGGAGTTAGGACTGCTGGGTTATATTCTTGGTTCCAAAACTAAATGGCTCTGAGACCCTCCACAAAAGGCTGATCCCTTCAGGCCTCAATCTCCTCCTGGTTAAAAGTAGGGAAGGATCAGATTAGATTATTCATAAGGTTCTTCCAACTTTAAAATCCCATCATCCTTTAATATTATTGCATCAGATTCTAGTGTTAGTGTAGCTGGAAAGGCTCACTTTGTAATTTTTTTTTTTACCTTTTGCAAAATGCTCTTTCAGGAGATCCAAAAGGCATTTTATGGCAAAACTCAGTAGGGAAAGAAATACAGACTTTTAGTCACAAGCTGGGATGTAGCAACTATAGTCTGTGTGTAAGGGGAGAGGAAATTCAGTTACCTGCTTTGGTGTTCTAGTAGACAAGGCCGAATCTAAAATAGTGTCACCAAGACTTCTCATGTATAAAATTAGTGACAGTTCCTGTATAAATACAGAGTTTTTAGTGACATCATACATAGTACAATTTTGCATACACAGACCTGGGAGCTACCAGTGCTGGCTTCTATGTCTACCTCTCTACTAATTAGCTGTGTTATCTTAGTTAACTAATGGGACTTTTCTGGATCTGGGTTTCTCCATGTGTAAAAAGAGAGAGCTGAGTTGGATATGTTGCTTAGCTCTACCATAAGTCATCTTATTGTGATAGGAACAAATATGCTTTAGTTATTGCAATCACACACTGCCTTCTCTGGAGAGAAGTTCCTGGTAAGTGTAGAGTCTATTGTTGGCTGAGATGATAGGTATGAGCACCAGGTTTGGCACAGCTTGCCCAGGACTAAATTGCTCTGCGTAATTAAGGGAATGAGATAGAGAAGCCTCAGAGAGGATTCTAGGAAAGGTAAAAGGAACCAGTAAAGCTGAGTGTTGACACTGAAAGAGGGGTTAATGGAATAGTAAAGAACCAAGAAATGAAAGCTAAGAGAAGAGACCCAGAGGAAAATACTGGGCTTTATAAACCCTTTTTTGCCTCAAGTTCTAAGCTGCCAAAAAAAGTGTACATTCTTCAAAAATGATGATGGAAGGGAAATCATTATTCTGAAGGTAAAATTATTAACTCCCAACTTCAAAGTCTGTGTGGATGAATGGCTAACATATGGATTAAAAAATGCATTACAAGGAAATGTTCTATAATAAATAAATCTTAATGTACAAAATTGATAGCATCATAGAATGAAGGACCCTCTCCACTGGGTTGTGGTCAGACAGCATCTAGGTTGGGTTCTGGATAGGATACCTCTGCAAGGATCTCAAACTCAGACACCTTTAGGGGCCATGTTGAGTGAAGCCAGAACTAAGACAATAGGCACTAAGGGGAACTTGGAGTTTGAGAATGCATGCCCTGTGTAAAAGCACTCCAATTTATTTTGCTTTCTTGGAGACAACCAGTGTCTAGGCCCTCATGGTTCTCTAAGGTAACCTATAAACTTGAACTCAATTGCATGTGCAAAAATACACTAAGTGAAAGATATTTCTCCTCTACTGAATAGTCTGACATCGCATCTCACTTTTCAAATAAGACTTATCACAGCTTGGGGATGGGAACCAATCAAAGATGTGAATTAAGTGCTCATGAAAAACCAAGTATGGGGAGGAATACACAATTCTAGAAAGTAAGAGTGATCTCAATGTAAGTGTGGGGACTTCAGAAAGGAACTACCAGAGTGCCCCCAGAGTTCAAGGAGTGGAGGTCTGTGCTAAAGAGCATTAACATTTTAACATCTGCAAATCTCTCAGAGCTTCTTTTATGACTTTTTATCAAAACAAATAGATATGGACACTTCAGTCCTGGATCATTCAAACTAGAAGTTCATGGCTCAAAATTCCAAAGCATGTGGAAATCAAGAGTCACAATAAGAAGACTGAGAAGACATCTGCAAATTACTTGTAATACACTGAAATTTTTATTAGGATGAGCACCGTGTGTCATAGAATGAACATGACCTATATAAAGACAATACTAGTAGGAACTAACTCTAACAGTTAAGAAGTCAGTACTTACACTTTGCATGCCCACACTTACAAGTACATGACTTCGCTTTGCAGTACCACTGTCTCAATATATTGCCCTTTACAGTTTGCCTGCCTTTCACAATGCCCAGCCCCTCAACCCCTCAACTCTCAGACCAAAAGCAAGTCTGAGAATCTATCTTTTCTTCTTTACATCACCTAGTTCAATATCTTGAACAAAGTGCACTCAGTATCTATTGAATGAATGCAACTAGTTTTCTTCTTATTTAAATATATAATTCATCAGCATTACAGGGTCAAAGTTATATAATAATTATAAAATCAAACTAATGCATAAACAAAACAAGTCAGTACTGATGTAGGTAGGAATATTAGAGTGCTGAGAACACAGAATATAATCCAGATGAAAAAAAATGGTTCCAGCTAATAATTGCTGCCTTGTTTCTTTGTGTAAAGTGGAACAGCTGGAGAAGTAAAAAGATAGGAATGAAGATTTATCAAGCACCCACTTTGAGTCAGGTACAGGTCTAGATGCTTTATGTGTGTTACCTCATCTAATCCTCACGTTAACCTTGAGAAAAAGGTAATTTATTTCCATTTAATACACAAGAAAATTAGAGCTACATTTAATATACTTGCTCTACTACTTTATACATTTGATGGGTTATAAATAGATAAAAACTCTTTGAAGAGTAATTCAGCAGAACCTATCAAAATTTTAAAGAGAAAGTTTATTGCTTCAGCAATTCTATTTGTAGCCATATACTCTGCAGAAAGACTTTCATGCGTGTGCAAGGATGTTAAGTACAATTGTTTTCATTGCAGCATTACTTGTAATTGAACATTTGGAGACAACATAAAGGTTCTTCAGGAAAACAACCTGTGATACATCTATATTCTAGAATACTTTAAATGCAATAAAAGGATTGAAGTAGATGAAGTTAAACTCATTCAGAAGGATGTCTTAGAAATGTTTTTGAGTGTAGAGATTAAGATATAAAATATCATATGTAGCAAATTAACATTTTATATTAAAATGTACATATATCTGCATGTTCATAGTAAAAGGCCCAGAATAACACATGCATAATGATTGATAGTAGTTACATCTAGAAATTGAAACTGGCTCTAGCCAGTTTGGCTCAGTGGATAGAGCATTGGCCCATGAACTGAAGGGTCCCAGGTTCGATTCTGATCAAGGGCATGTACCTCAGGTGCAGGTTCGAATGTTTTTCTCTGTCTCTCCCCCTCCCATCCACTCTCTAAAAATCAATGGAAAAAATACCGTTGGTGAGGATTAAGAAAAAAAAGAAAAGAATAGTGAGAAGCTGGGATAGAAGTGACTACTTTGTACTTTCTGTTCTTTTGTATTATTTACACTATCTTTAAACAAATATGTGTTGTTCATTAAAAAAAGATTGAAAGTCATCATGAACCCAAAGTCATGAGAGCTGCCACAGGCAGCCAGGATGCAGCACAGTGCTTCCTGCAGAATGTACTTCTATGTTTGCAGTTTGGGAGTTCTCCCCTCCTGAAATGAGTTTACTTTATCCAGGGCAGAAAATAACGTAAAGTGGAATTACCTAAGAGAAAAAGCAAAAATTTTCTAAGGAAAATCAATTAAAGCATGGACGGAGGCCATGGCAGCAATCACAAACACGCTTTCCTGCCAAAGAATAAATACACACCTCTAGACATGAAGCTTCATACAAAACAGTGTTGTGTCACATCAGTTTGTTTTCCCAAGGGTGCAATTCTTCACAGCACTTCCAACTATTCTATTAAATTACGCCGGCAGACATAGTCAGGTACACAGAGCTAGCACTGATTACATCCCTCTATTTATCAATTCGTTCATATCTCTAAATTTAGACCTCAGCAGCTCTTCTGGCTTTTCTCAGAGATATGGTGCTGAGAATCAGGATTCTAATAAATCACATCCGCAGAGTGTAAATCCATGGCAGGTAGAGGAATGGAAATTTTAGAAATACCACAATATTTAACAACACAGTTTATAACTATTAATGAGCTACAGAAGCCTGAAACAAGGCAGAAAGGACACGGTAAAACATAAACATAAGAAATGAAAAGATCTTCCCACCGAGAATATTGAGAATGGATAAATTAAACAAAATGATAATGAATTATCTCTTTAGAACAAGGTGGACTTTTATTGGCAGGGGATCTCATGAAACTAAATTGAAGCACCCAAAGGTGGTTGAACTAGATGCCCTTTAAGGTCTTTTCTTCCTTTATGTGCATTTCCCCTAAAATATCCAAATAACTCATGGAGTCTTTCCAGTGAAAATACTTAAGGTTAATCTGCTAAGCCCCATCTACAGTGGTTTATAACCCTCCCAAGGTATAGTCTTAGTCCAAATAATTTTTAGATTAGTTAAATACTAATAAAGGTGGGGAATGATGCTTAAAAATATGCAGGTCAGCCTGGCCAGCATTGCTCAGTGGTTAGCAACTATTTATAAGCCAGAAGGTCATGATTCGATTTCCAGTCAGGGCACCTGCCCGGGTTGTTGGGCTCAGTCCCCAGTGCAGGAGGCAGCCGATCAATGATTCTCTCTCATCGTTGATGTTTCTGTCTCTCTCTCCCTCTCTCTTCCACTCTGAAATCAATAAAAATATATTTTTTAAAAATATGCATTTCACTGAAGATAGTAATTTTTTATTAGCTACTGTTAGATACAGGCTCAAATATAAACCTAAGTCACATCTGCAAATTTCAATGATCTCAGCACTCAAGTAGGCATTATCTGGCCACATCCCACAAACATACTTGTATACAAACACACACACACACACACATACACATACCTACTTGGCAATTTTAGCTCAGAGAAAACTCACATAGACTATTCCATACAAATGACTTAAAATTTTTCTCCAACACCGCATGAAAATAAAAAGTTCATCTCGCTAATATAAACTGTCTCCTTTCAGGAAGCCACTGTCTCTCTGTTTTCTATTTTTAACCCAATGTCAGAGAGGAGAAAAGCATTGAGTAATTTTTTTTTAAATAAGGCAAACAACGAAATCCATCCTCTGGCCTTACATTTAGGTAAGTATATGAAAATCCAGACACTTCCATATTTATGTTGCTCAGGTGGGAATATTTCAGCAAAAAATCATTTTACTAAAGATACATTTACAATGCAAACTTTACAAAGGTGTCAAGCAGCCTTGTGCTGTAAAATGTGTACTCACATTCTACATATTAACCACCTAATGGCTCCAAAGGAACAATTACAGCAAAATACATTGCTATTAGTATAACTGAGAAGTGTTCATTTAAAGATAAACTTCCTACCATCATGTAGCCCTAGGTACTGAAGATGAATAATAATGAGTGTTCACATGAATTAATAAGATGCTTGTGAACCTTTCATCCCTTAGTTAAATCATTACCCAACCAGCATATCATGACTCTACTGAAGGTGTCCTTAGCATATCACCATTTGGGGTTTTCTCATTCTCTGGTCAAATATTGGCAAGGGTAAATATGAGAAAACATATGCATATATGTGAAACTATAAATATACTAGAGGCCCAGTGCACAGGATTCATGCACTGGTGGGGCATGGACTGCAGAAATTGGCCTGCTGTGGGAGCATGTTCATCCCAGTCTGCCAAGGGGCTGTGGACCCGCCCTCTGAGTGGCTGCTCCCTGGTCTGGCATCTTCCATGGAGCCAAAGCACTTGTCTCTCCAAGGGACCTGGTTGGGTCCAGGCCCAGGGACAATAGCACTGAGAGGCGGTGGAGTAGGCCTCAGTCCTGTGGTGGCCACGAACCCACCTCCTATCTTCCGGGGTCAGCTCTGCGAGCCTGGCGGCACTGCGTGGCCTGTGGGCATCTAGAGGAGGTGGCAGAAAGCGAGGAGGAGGAGCTGGGGTGAGGAGGCCATGATTGCAGCCCGGGTTCCTGCCCATTGGCCCGAGCTTCGCAGTGGGAGCAGCCACTCATCCTGGTCAGCCGAGTGGTGCTCCCACTGTGGTAGCCCACTGATCACCAGGGGACAGTTCATGTGTTGAGTATCTGGCCCCTGGTGGTCAGTGCACATCATATCGACTGGTCGCTCTGATTGTTCCACCTTTTGGTTGCTGGGCTTTTATTACATAGGATGTGTGTCTCTCTCTATATATAGTAATGAGTTGCTTAAGATAGGAATACATTCTGTGAGATGCCTTGCCAGGCAATTTCATCATTGTGCAAACATCATAGAGTGCACTTACACAAACTTAGGTGGTATAGCTTACTACTGTAATTCCACGTGCTATACTTTTATACAACTGGCAGTTCAATAGGTTAACACCAGCATCACCACAAACATATGAGTAATGCATTGTTATGACATTACAATGGTATGATATTACTAGATGATAGGAGTTTGTCAGATCTTTGATATAACCTTATGAGACCACCATCAGTGACTGAAACATTATTATATGACACATGACTCTGTGTGTGTGCACGCACGCGCGCATAAGTGTGTGTATAGTAACTAAATAAAGGAAGGTAAATGAGACCAGATCATTTGCCAGATATTTACCTGAGACCAAGAAAATAAGGGGGGCAACCAATAGAAATGTCTAAATTGATTTTAGAGAGAAAGGGAGAGGGAGAGAGAGATGAAACATCACTGATGAGAGAGAATCATTGATCAGCTGCCTCCTGCATGCCTGACACTGGAGACTGAGCCCATAACCCAGGCATATGTCCTGACTGGGAATCAAACCGTCATGACCTCCAGGTTCATAGGTCGACACTCAACCACTGAGTCACTCCAGCCGGGCATAATGCATTTTTAAAGACTCTTTTCAAAAAGCTGATTGTTATAAAACAATTTTGTCATTTAAAGAGGTAATTTTCATTTATCTAGAAAATTGACATATGGAAATCCTAATTCCCCACAAATATGAAAACTGCCATAAATATGAAGACTTGGTTTATAACATAATATATAATCAGAACGATGTATGAGAGGATAGTAACCAAAAGGCAAAAGAAAGAATAGTATATTCTGTCCCCTTTATCTGGGTCAAAGCAAGTTCAATAATGCCTCACACTTAAAAAGCCATTTAATAATTGTTGAAACTGGACCAGTCACTACACTTCTGTAAATGTTACTACACTAGTTTGGAATATATTTCTGCTGTTTCCTTCATGACACTTCTTTATTTATTTGAAATCACAGATAAAATCTGAATTCCTCTAAATATACACTTCTATACACCAGTGAAATCTCAAGCACCCACAATGTAGGAAGAAGGAATTCCTTTTTGAAAGAGTACAAACCCTTCTGATGACATTCATGCTACAATCATGAGGCTACTCAGTCAGTTTAATAGTCATAGTATTTTATAGCTCTTAAGAGGAATCGTTAAAACGGCGGGGGGAGGGGAGAAGTACAGAATAGCCAGTGCCTCTCCAGTGCTTGAAAGACACTCAAAAAATAGCTATTGAGGTAATAAATACATTTATCCTAACTGGAATGTACAATAATATTTTAAGATCCTAGGTAGATAGATAGTAGATAAATTAGAATTGATTCTCTGTATTATTCAGAGCTCTTAATGTAAATGACAGAAACACAATCCAAACACATCCAAGTGAACATGAAATGCATTGGTTCACTAGGCAAAAATGTCAGGTGTTGCCTAGCTTTGGCATAGCTATATCGAGATGCTCAAAAATATCATTTCTTCATTTTTTTTCTTTTGGGGTGGATTCTCTCCATGTATTAAGATTAGATAGCCATCAGCAATTTCAGATCTACATAGACATTGCCCTCAGAAAGACATAGAGGATTCCCTTTAAACATACAACTAATTACCTCAACAAGGACTCCAAGTGACCTTACTTGGATTTGCTTGGCCCTGGACTGATCCTGGTAACCAATCATAATAGTTAGAAGGATAGGACATTCTGATTTGCCACCTTGGTTCATGTGGCCACATCTGTGGGGGGGAGAAGAGAAACAGTGCCCTTTGATTGGTCATCTGTTTTCGGTTTTGCTGCTGCTGTTGTTATTGTTGTTGTTAATCTTCAACCTGAGGTTATTTTTTCCATTGATTTTTAGAGAGGAGAAGGGTGGGGGAGAGATAGAGAAAGAGAAACATCTATGTAAGAGAGTCACATCCATTGGTTGCCTCCTGCAGGTGCCCCAACCAGGGCTGGGGATCAAGCCTGCAACCAAGGTACATGTCCAGGACCAGAATTGAACCCAGGACACTTTAGTCTGAGGGCCAATGCTCTACTCACTGAGCAAAACCAGCTGTGGCTGATTGATAATCTTATCAGAATCATATGGCAAGGGAAGGCAGCAATTTCTGAAAGAAAAGGAGGTAGGAGAGAGAAAATAATAGATGTCAACTACAGTCCCCAACTATAATTATTTTTATATTCTCTGTTGGTTCCTCCTTGACCTCCAAAATATTATATTCAGTTGTTTAAATACTCCAGCCCTCCTTGGGATTTAAGCTTTCTCACTGTCAGGGACATGTTTTCCTCTCAATGTGAGACATTGAACATTAATTTAAGGGAACAACTTACACACACACAAAAAAACTTTGTAAATGTAAACAATTATATAAATATAATTATTTAAGGGGATAAATTTGTCTTTGACAACAACAATAACAACAGCAGCAGCAAAACCGAAAACCAATGACCAATCAAAGAGTTAAGAACATCAGAATTTCCATCTCAAAATTTGATGATTCGGGACTGCCTCTGGCAATGGCCTCTGCATCTAAGTTTCCTTCAACTCGTATGTTTTCATTGAATGTCTTTTTTCCTGATTCACACTGTAAATATGCTGCAGATCAAATTTTAAAAATCGTGTTACGCCAAAACCGGTTTGGCTCAGTGGATAGAGCGTCGGCCTGCGGACGCAAGGGTCCCAGGTTCGATTCCGGTCAAGGGCATGTACCTTGGTTGCGGGCACATTCCCGGTAGGGGGTGTGCAGGAGGCTGGTCGATGTTTCTCTCTCATCGATGTTTCTAGCTTTCTATTCCTCTCCCTTCCTCTCTGTAAAAAATCAATAAAATATATTTTTAAAAAAATCGTGTTACTATCTGTCAGCATAACTCCTATTGTACCCTTGTAATAATGTTTCTCTGTTCCTGGCATTGAGCAAAGTGGCTGGAACATAGCCACATCTGCTTTCCTTTTTGCTAGTTATCACATCTAATCTGGTCTGCATTAGCTCTTTCTTCTACACAAGATGTTTCTCTTAATACTTAGAATGGATTAGTTTGTGGTCAATACGTCCAATATATTTTTAGCCTCTACAAGTCATCACTACCTTGAAAGCTTAGTCTCTCAGCTATTTTTCTAAAATTTCATGTCTAAGCTTCTCTCTGAAGGTTTTCTTGTTTTCATATCATTACAATTATGTTAAGAGGCAAATTATAACCCTCTAAAAGAGGACTATGTTTTATATATCACTTTTTAATCACTCACCGTGCCTGACACCCTCTCCACCCGCCCCCCCCCGCAATGTCCCTACAAGTGAATTGTTATTGTATGAGAAAGAAAAAATATGTGGAGAAAATGTGAAAATATTTTAGTAAAGATAAGACTACAAAGTCAAGCCTCATTAAAATGAACACTAGAGCAATAGAAGTTCACTAAGATTAAAATATTTCCAAGCTATCTGGACAGTGACTAATAGAAGGGTACCTTTTGATCTTGCTAAAATAAAAGTTTCTTTGTTGGTAACTCTGCATAACAAAGGCTTTTTTCCCTTATCTCTTGTCCACTTAATTGACAATAGCTATTGTGGAGTGAAAAAAGCCTGAACACTTGATTCAGGGGTAAAGAGCAAGTGGAAAGAGGAGAGAAAAACACCAGCTACAAATGAGAACACCCCCTCACAAAGAAATGACTGTAGGAAGAAATATAAAACGCAGCAGTTTTTTTTTGTGTGTGTGTGTGTGTGTGTGTGTGTTGTGTGTTGTTGTTGTTGGGGGGGGGTGAGGGGGGTGGAGCTTTTATTTTATAAAAAGAGGAAGAAATAAATAATAGAATTTATGAACTCTGCCAATAAGAAAAGGGGCTTTGTCCAACAAGGTATGCTAACTTACAATTCACACAAAAGTTTTACCAATATCACCTCAGAGTGCAATCATTCAACAAATTTATTAAGTAGATATCATATTTTTATCACTTTGCAAATTGAAAATTGAAATTCAGATTTCAAGTGTTTTTCCCAAGAGAGAAAATTAGCCGTCTTCTGATTTAAATATTTTGTACTGTTTCCATAATACCGCTCCTACCTGTTGCCTCCCATAAATTAACCATATACTTTCAAAAACACTGAAGCTCTATATGCCCTTTGAATGCAAACTCTAATGCATTGCAATTTTATCCTTTCTACTTTTTAATTGCCCTACATGCTAGGTTATAGTTTCACTCCTCAATAATTTTCTTCTACAGCTTCCCTTTTAACTATCATCATCTAAAATGTAGGAGAAACCAAGATGGCGGCATAGGTTAAACACCTAACCTGCAGCCGGGCACAACAATTTCAAAAATACAACTAGAGGTCAGAACGGACATCGTCCAGAACCACAGGAAAGTTGGTGGACTGAAATGCCCACAGCTGGGGAGAAGGAGAAGGCCACGGGGACAGTCGGGGAAGCCGTAAAAGCCTGAGGTATGGAGAAACGGGCGGAGACACGAGCACATGCGCCTGCGGGGAGGATGGAACCGGAGAGGAGGGGGCGGCTGATGACCTGGCCGGAGTTCACTGGCAGGAAGGAGATAAAGGCTCCGGAGTGCGCTGAGCACCGGCTCCTATTGCACTGAACCCCATTCCGGGCGAAACCCTGGGAAACTCACTAACTTTCGCAACTCCGCCGCCCCCGCAGGCCGCCCGGCCCGGGACGCTGGGGACACCGCTGCAGCGGCGGCGCCCGGAGCCCGGCAGCCTCCCAGCACCCGTCCCCGCCGCGCAGCCCCCGCTCGCCTGGTGCCGCGGGCCGCGCGCCCCGCACACCGGACGGAGGCCCGGGCGCCCTCTCCGTGCACCTCCCGGCGGCGCTAGACTTCAGTAGAGTTGACTGAATTCAAGGGATTAAGAAGTATAAATTGGGGGGGACGCCGCGGCGGCGACGTCCGGAACACAGAGATGGCGGTGCCTGGAGCTCGGCGGCCGCCCAGCGCCCGTCCCAGCCGCGCGGCCCTCGTACGCCTGGTTCCGCGGGACGCGCGCACCGCGCACCGGACGGAGGCCCGGGCGCCCTTTCCGTGCACCTCCCGGCGGCGCTAGACTTCAGTAGAGTTGACTGAAATGAAGGGATTAAGAAGTACAAATCGGGAAGTTTGAAAAAGATGGCGGCGGAGGTTAAAGGCTGTTCTGTTGCCTCGCACCCAGCGAAATCGGAGGGGATGAGGTGTGGAGGTGCGTGGGTCTGGCTGGTGGCGGGGGAAAGGGGCTTTTGTTCCAAACCTAAGGGAGATTAGCTCTCCATCACCCTGAAACCCATCTTCTGGCGAACCCCGGGAGACCCAGATGCCTGCGGGGAGAGGCGGGACTCTTGCAGAGGTGCGCCCAGCAATCAGTGTTTGCTGCGCTGGAGTGCGGAACAAAGGGACTTAGATACGTGGAAGGCAGAAGGACCAGACTCACAGCCATCGCGGCTCGCCGCACCATGGCCTGTTGGCGCCCTGAGACCCCGCCCCGCCCTGGGACCCGCCCTGCACGTTTTGAAGACCTGCCCCGCAAGTCTTGCAGGCACACCTGCGCCCCAAGCAACGGCTTATGCATGTGGGTGGACTGCCCTCTGGCAGCGGACCAGATGATCTGCTGTTCTAGTCGGACTGCTCCAGGGCCACTCAGACAGGAGGAAGAAACTACAGTTTTTGCTGTAATCCTTGCTGAGTGCCTAAGGCAGTAGCTGATCTACACCCCATTGGAGACCCGGAAACGAGGGCATCTAGTGGTCTGTGGGAGATGACACCAGATTTCAACCACGTGCATAAGGGACACATTCAACTGGAATATTCAGTGAGCGCCAAAGCTTTGCTGCACCAAGACCCGGCCCATAAACGTATCTCCTGCACAGCAACTCTTCCTTTATAGACAAAGAGAGCCCCCCCAGTGACACCAACAACAATCAAGACTTAACTATACAAAGGAGGACCAAGATGGAGGCATAGGGCGGAAGCCTGATTGTTGCCTACCACAACAACTTTGAGACTACGACAAGAGAGCAGAGCAGACACCATCCAAGACCACCATAGGGCTGGCTGAGTAGATGCTCTACAACTAGAATAAAAGAGGGGTATGTGGGATGATGCTGATGCCGGTGACCCAAAGACCACACTTTAAGAACTACAGCTCAGGCGACACAAAAGAACTATGGCTCAGGCGATACAACAGCGGCCTGGAACGTGCTCAGCGCAGTTCCCCCGGCGGTCTCCGGCTGAGGGGACGGCTCCACTGGCAGCCAAGCACGGACAGACGAGCCCCTATGAGACATGGGGTGGGAGACTCCGCGCTTGCTGACCTCTGAGTCCGTCAAGAATCTCAACGCCCCGGAAGCGGCCAGGTGCGCATGCTCGGCGACCGGCCACCGATGCAGACCCAAGGGCCGACGCAGCGACGCCAGACTGGCCCACCGCCATGCACCGGGTGCACCGGAGCTTCGCCGAGCCGCCGCCCGACGAGTTCTGCAGCAGCCATTCTGGAGCTCTGGAAGGATGGCCAGGGGAATTGCTGAGGGGGGATTGACCGGCAGGAATTGGGATAGGGAAGACGGGGCCCCGCTGAGACCCGGGTGCGGGCGGGGTTGCGCGCCTCTGGGCTCGGGTGTGGTCACACGCCTCTGGGTATAAGTGAGGCCTCACGTCCCTGGGTCTAGGTGAGGCCACATGCCCCTGGGTCCAGGTGAGGCCGGACTCCGGGTCCGGGTGAGGCCAAGTGCCCCTGGACCCGGATGACGCTGGATCCCGTGCCCGGGCGAGGCCAAGCGCCCCTGGGTCTGGGAGAGCCCACACACCCCTGGGTCCAGGCGAGACCATGTGTCCCTGGATCCGGGTGAGGCCGCGTGCACCTAGGCCCGGGTGAGCCCAAGTGGCCCTGGGTCTGGGAGAGGCCAAGCGTCCCTGGGTCCGGGTGAGACCATGTGTCCCTGGATCCAGGTGAGGCCTAGTGCACCTAGGCCCGGGTGAGGCCACGTGCCCCTGGGTCTGGGAGAGGCCAAGCGTCCCTGGGTCCGGGCGAGACCATGCATCCCTGGATCCGGATGAGGCCTCGTGCACCTAGGCCCGGGTGAGCCCAAGTGGCCCTGGTTCTGGGAGAGGCCAAGCGTCCCTGGGTCCGGGTGAGACCATGCGTCCCTGGATCCAGATGAGGCCTCGTGCACCTAGGCCCGGGTGAGCCCAAGTGGCCCTGGGTCTGGGAGAGGCCAAGCGTCCCTGGGTCCGGGTGAGACCATGCGTCCCTGGATCCGGGTGAGGCCTCGTGCACCTAGGCCCGGGTGAGCCCAAGTGGCCCTGGGTCTGGGAGTGGCCAAACGTTCCTGGGTCTGGGTGAGACCATGCGTCCCTGGATCCGGGTGAGGCCTCGTGCACCTAGGCCCGGGTGAGCCCAAGTGGCCCTGGGTCGGGGAGAGGCCAAGCGTCCCTGGGTCCGGGTGAGACCATGTGTCCCTGGATCCGGGTGAGGCCTCGTGCACCTAGGCCCGGGTGAGCCCAAGTGGCCCTGGGTCTGGGAGAGGCCAAGCATCCCTGGGTCCGGGTGAGACCATGTGTCCCTGGATCCGGGTGAGGCCTCGTGCACCTAGGCCCGGGTGAGCCCAAGTTGCCCTGGGTCTGGGAGAGGCCAAGCGTCCCTGGGTCCGGGTGAGACCATGTGTCCCTGGATCCGGGTGAGGCCTCGTGCACCTAGGCCCGGGTGAGCCCAAGTGGCCCTGGGTCTGGGAGAGGCCAAGCGTCCCTGGGTCCGGGTGAGACCATGCGTCCCTGGATCCGGGTGAGGCCTCGTGCACCTAGGCCCGGGTGAGCCCAAGTGGCCCTGGGTCTGGGAGAGGCCAAGCGTCCCTGGGTCCGGGTGAGACCATGTGTCCCTGGATCCGGGTGAGGCCTCGTGCACCTAGGCCCGGGTGAGCCCAAGTGGCCCTGGGTCTGGGAGAGGCCAAGCGTCCCTGGGTCCGGGTGAGACCATGCGTCCCTGGATCCGGGTGAGGCCTCGTGCACCTAGGCCCGGGTGAGCCCAAGTGGCCCTGGGTCTGGGAGTGGCCAAACGTTCCTGGGTCTGGGTGAGACCATGCGTCCCTGGATCCGGGTGAGGCCTCGTGCACCTAGGCCCGGGTGAGCCCAAGTGGCCCTGGGTCGGGGAGAGGCCAAGCGTCCCTGGGTCCGGGTGAGACCATGTGTCCCTGGATCCGGGTGAGGCCTCGTGCACCTAGACCCGGGTGAGCCCAAGTGGCCCTGGGTCTGGGAGAGGCCAAGCATCCCTGGGTCCGGGTGAGACCATGTGTCCCTGGATCCGGGTGAGGCCTCGTGCACCTAGGCCCGGGTGAGCCCAAGTGGCCCTGGGTCTGGGAGAGGCCAAGCGTCCCTGGGTCCGGGTGAGACCATGTGTCCCTGGATCCGGGTGAGGCCTCGTGCACCTAGGCCCGGGTGAGCCCAAGTGGCCCTGGGTCTGGGAGAGGCCAAGCGTCCCTGGGTCCGGGTGAGACCATGTGTCCCTGGATCCAGGTGAGGCCTTGTGAAACTAAGCCCAGGTGAGGCCACGTGCCCCTGGGTCTGGGAGAGGCCAAGCGTCCCTGGGTACGGGTGAAGCCAGATCCTGGGTCCGGGTGAGGCCGTGCGCCCCTGGATCCATCCGGGTGAGGCTGGGTCCCAGGCCCGGGTGAGACCACGCGCCCCTTGGGTATGGGTGAGGCCACGTGCCCCTTAGTCCAGGTGACGCCGTGCCCCTGGGTTCGGCCGAGACCAAACCAGAGGGAGTCGGACCTCCATTACCACCATTTGTCCACCATCCAGAGCTGAGGGGTCAGTGCTGACATGTACACATAAGGAACTACTGGTCATCGAAATTGGGTCTCAAAAGAACTGTTGGTCCAGGGGGAAGCTCGCTACAGATTGATTCATTTGCCTGTCAGCATAAATATTATTGCTCGTCTCACATTCAGTTCTTATTAGTATATATCTAGTGACATTTGATCTTGTTCATCTAGAGGAAATGATGAACAACATAGACTGAGGAACAAGAACAGAACCAGAAGCAAGGAGGCATCGATCGGACTATCGGGCCTCAGAGGGAGGATAGGGGAGGGTAGGGGGAGGGTGGGGGGGAGGGGGAGAGTTCAACCAAAGAACCTGCATGCATGCATATAAGCCTATCCAACGGTTAAGTTCAACAGGGGATTGGGGCCTGCGTGGGGAGAGGGGTGGGATGGGAATGGGGGGATGAGGACAAATATGTGACACCTTATTCAATAAAGAAATTAAAAAAAAAAAAAATAAATAAAAAAATAAAATGTAGATGACATCTAATCATTTAGATCATGTAGATTGGAATAAGATATAAATTATGGTTATGAAATAAAACAACCCCAGTTTTTTTCTTATAATAGGTGCTTAATATTATTACATAAAAAGTGTGTCATGCAGTAAAATGTTTCAGCATTGCTGACAATAAAACCATTTAGATCTACCATAAGCTTTATCGTCAATTTGCAGCATGGACGAGAAATGAGGGCAGAAGGAAAAGTCTGTGTCAATGTGCCAGCATGAAAGGCCTCAATGAGTTTGCTTACTAATTATGAACACAAGGAAGATCTACTTGAAACATTCAATATGTCTCACCATTCAGGTTTACCTAAGTAAAGGCCTCAAAGATACAAGTTTCATTACTTGAATTGTTCTTTTGATATACTAGGCTACTCTGAACCTCTAAATTAGTACCTTGGACAGTATCTTGGCTTAAAATAAAATAGAGAGCCATCTACTGGCCAGGAACCTGAGCAATCTTGGTACAGTAATAGATGAAGTTTCGAATCTTCAGATTCTAAGGTAAAATAGGGAAAAAAATTTGTAAGACTCCTTTTTCTTCTGTGAACATTTTTTTCTCATCATGGTGAGCTCTGTGGACATTCATTTCAGTTCCCTCCAACAGGACAAGCCAGTCCATGCAACCCTGAACAAAGGTCACTGATGGGAGCTGAGCAGGGCTCTTCAATTGGGCTCTAGTCATTTCTATATGATCCTGCCATGGTAATAATCTTGCAGAAAAGAGAACATAAAAAGTGGTTAAGCTTCCAAGTTTGCCAGAGTTGCAGATGCTTTGAAGTTCCATTAGAAATGCTTTGAAGTTCTAATGTTGCTAATGTATTTTCCCTAGCAACCTCTAGCAATGTTAAGCAAATATTTGGTAATCGAGTTGTGAAAGAATATTTGTAAATGAGGTGTACTATGTGGATATGTGAACCAACATTCTCCCTATGGATATAATTTAATAGCCTAATTGATCCAGTTAAATGAACAAGGTACATTATTACACCTGAAATTCTCTCTCCTCTGTACAAAACTCTTTTCCTCAAAAAAATTTAAATTAAAAATAAACCATGTATACTGACTCGACCACCCTTCCTTAGTATTTATTCCAGTAGTTAGTCCTAGAAAATGTCCTATTTGCTTAGAGAAATAATCATTGTGCAACATTCATAATGTAAACTTTTCAACCCAGACACCATCACTCATAAAAATAAATTCTTATGTTTGTACATCAATTTAGAGTAGAAAACAAGATCAGAGAATTAAAAGCCTAGAGATAGTAAGATATTTTCTAGAGTAGATATTTGTACTTAAGCATTTTGAAGAAAGATTCTCTAATAATTTTTTATGATACCTTGCTATTGGTATTCCCCAAGAATACCTTGTTTTGAAAGCTTACATAAATTAAGAATTTTTGTACTTAAGACATTATCTTAATGGATTCTGACTGTGACCTTATAAAATAGTTAAAGCAGGAATCGGCTACCCATTTTAAGGATGAACAAACTGAGGCTAAGAGAAATCAATTAACTTTTCAAAGTCACATGACTAAGGTGTTCTAGAACTGGGTCTCAAGCCCAGTCCCACTGACTCAAGCCCTTCTACACCACTAATCCTCATGTACCTATTGACACACATATCAGATATGTCTCCTGCATGAGGGGAGATAATAATCCACTTGCCTCTCTTTTTACATGTATTCATGAATTCTGCAATGCATCTTTACTTTATTTTCCCTTCCTGAAGGGAAGAAAAGGATAAGCAGGTGGACAGTAAGGCATAATATGCTTTTTGGAATGATATTTAACTATGTGCTTAAGCTTGTTTAGCCAACAATGCTTAACTTCTGAACTTTAAAATTGCTATGTGTGAAGAATAATAATTGCAGAAAAGTAAAGTAAAATATTATTTTATTTGCAATCTATGTTTTAAAATGCTCTGACAACACATACCAACTTGAGGAACCATCTCCTTATCCTAGTCTTGCCCTCATCAAATCATCTTTCACATTATGAAACTCTGGCCTTGTTAATTTATTTAAAAAAAACACACCTTAATGACTCTCATTTGACCCCAAGATAAAGAATAAGCTGTTTAGGACCAGCCATTGTGGCTCTTGAGCATCAACCCATGAACCAGAAGGTCACAGTTTGATTCCAGATCAGGACACATGCCCTGGTTGCAGGCTCAATCATCAGTAGGGGGTGTGCAGAAGACAGCAATCAATGATCCTCTCTCATCATTGATGTTTCTATCTCTCTCCCTTTACCTTTCTCTCTGAAATCAATAATATATATTAAAAAGAATAAACTGCTTACGATGACCTTCCAATCTACCTTTCCTAATCTACCTTTCCTCTCCAGACTTCTGCAATAGTTTCCTTTCTCTTTCCTGCTAAGTTGAACAATTTTGCAGTTACCCAGTATAGCCCATATCATTTTATATCACCACTAGAGGCCTGATGCATGAAATTCTTACAAGAGAAGGCCTTCCTTCCCCCGGCTGCCAGCATCGGCTTCCCTCTGGCACCCAGGAGGCACCCGGGACCTGGGCTTCCCTAGCAGCCCCAGCTTCGTCCAGAAGGTCATCTGGAAGGACATCTGGTCTAATTAGCATATTATGCTTTTATTATTATAGATGCCTTTGCCCCAAATCTCCCTTCTTTCTAAAAGGTTCTTTTATGCCTCTTCTGTTTGAAAACTCTATATTTTCTTCAAACTCAGTTCAAGCATTTATCTATAAAACTGCTTGATCATCTCTCCACTCTTCCACAAAGCAGTGTTAATGATTCTCTCCTTTGTGCATATTTAGATTAGTGTTAACTATTAGGCTTTACTTTGACACCTATGAAGAGATTTTATAATCAGTTATTTGAGTGTCTTTTTCCAGGTTTTATCTTATTGCTCCTCTTCCTAGCACAGTACATAGCAAAATATAGCAGATGTTCAATAAATATTTGCTGAGTGATCAATAAATGCATGAATACCCATTTAGTAGAGTAGCTAATAAAACAGAAATTCACCTTTTTCAAGGGCAAAATCATTCAAAGAGCAAATGTTGTCTTGTCTGGTCTTCCTCTACTCTATTCTAACTGTTATTTAACTAAGATTACCAAGGATCTAAAATGTATAAATGTAATAACATAGTTGCTTAGGTCCTTATACCTAATGAGAATTAAAAGGGAGATTTATTCATCTTATGCAAAATTCTAGTGCTATCTTTACTTGAGCAAGACTTATAATCTTATACATTTTGATTATTGGTATGCTTTTGATTCCCCTCCCCCTTCAGTTATGGGTCTTTAAAAATAAAATAGCAGGATGAAACAAAGGGAAATTCTAGGGTTTTTGAGGCACATGTGGATCCCATGGATCATGACTTTATTCACTCTAGACTCAATCCTTAGAACACCACTTGCATAGTAAACAAAAGCAATCACTGAATCTAAAGACCCTCGTTAAGACATAGTGTGAGAAGTTATGATTTTGAAAAATAAATATCTAAACAAAGGCTTTGAATAACTAAAAGAAATGTATCTGGAACTAATTTTACTAATTTTATAATGGATACTTATTTTCAGTGTCCTTTTTGATCATTTATTTATAAATTTATACAACAATATGGGAGGTTCTCCAGAAACTGTTGTGGCTATTGTGTGAATTAGCATGCAAATATAACCACAAATATAGATATTTGAAAAAAAATGTATATACTAATATATTTCAGGAAAGAAATATTTTAAATAACAACTCTAAATTTTATAATTTAAGATCAAATTCCATATAGATAAGTGCAATCAGAGTTCATGGAATCACTTTCCATTAAGTCTTGAAAAGAAGTTCAACATTTGAACAAAGATTTCATGTAGCAGCAATGTTGTATGAGGCATAATACTAAACACTGAAGAATGACATAAACAGGACTTTGTTTTTGTGTTTTTGCCTTCCAGATGTTTTGTATCTAGGAGCAAAGGTAAGGCATTTACACAAATAAAACCTGTGATCCATGCTAAAGGAGAAATCAAAGTGATAACCAAGTGCACAGAGAAATTCTACACCTAGAGAAATCAAGAGCCACTTCATATAGAGGGGTTACTCTCAGGAACAAACGGTGTAATATACATTAAAGTACTCTGCAAACTGTAAAATCTCTTTCCAATATTAGATGACCTTTTTCCAAGAGCAGAGTAGAACATGTTACACTCTAAATTAGACATCAAGAAGGATAGTTGGATTAGACAATTTAGAGTCCATTAAGAGCATAGAAACCAAGGAAATACACAATATCCCACAGACAAGGAGATGTGAAGTAGAACAGGTGCTCATGGAGAAAGAGCCAATAGAAGCTGTTTGGAGACCAAGGTTGGATGAGCATCTAGACAACAGGGCCTCTTCACTGGTAGTCTCCACCATTTTAGTTTGGCTCTTTACAGGGCTACTCTTCCTCTCACTACACAACCACATGAGCTTTCTATCTCCTCTGCATATCTTTCCCTCTCTGCCTTGTATTTCTCCTGCACATTCCACTTCTCCTTACCACCTTGGCCTCAGGCTCTTCCTTGGGGCTGTCCTCCAGACCTATATCTTTTTCATATCAGACCAACCAGACATCCCAGTTGAGCTTAAGGATTGGCTGCCCTTGAATCAGGGGCCTGACCATTGTCCAATCAACTCTGATTGGGAGGAAATCGCCATGTGGTTCAAGGTGTGACCATTTAGTTTTTCCCTTTCATTCACACATTTCTTTATTCAATCACTCATTGTTCTATGTACAAGGTGATACAATCTGAAAAACAATTTTTGTTAAAGTCCATGTCTTTCTGATGCTTCCATTCTAGTTGGGAGAGATAATAATAAAAGTAAGACAATAGACAAGCAGGGTAAATTCATACATAGAGTTATAATATCTTCTGGAACATTACTTAAAATCCTTTCACTGTGCCATTTATTTAGCCCAAGTGCATTGTAATTTCCAGAGTTATATCTCATAAAAGTATAATTTTTTTATCAGAAGTGTTTCCCCAACTTAGAGGTTATATTTTCAAGTCTTGCCACCTTTTCTATATCACCCTAGGCTCATTTAAAATCAAATAAGTAGCATGACTAAAATATTTTCATTGCTTTTCATAAGCATCATCATGTAATTACCAGATTATGGATTGTTTTGTTTTACAAATACAGGTGGAAATTGTTCAATAGATCATTTTTTTCAGTTAACCTCTTGCAACATTTATCACTAATTCTTATTCACCAGTGAATTTACAGTGAGCTTTTTTCTGCAAAGTAAATTATTTTCCACATTCATTTTTCTATATCTCCTTTAGATCTTTCAGAAATAGGAGGACTTTGTTTTATTTATATGATTTTGTTTATAGGTACATTTATAAAAGTTAAACAATAAGTTCTCATGGGAAACATCCTGGAGAAAGACATGGAATAAATGTTATTTTTATTCTAAATAATGAAGTGACCATAAATAAGCAAGTTATTTAACTTTTCTGAAACCCAGCTCCCCAATGATAAAATTTATGATTGGAAGAGATGATGTATATAAAATTTGGGACACAAAATAAGAACTCAATAATCTTAGCCCTCTTTCAAGATGGAATAATTTTTTATATATCCAATCCTATCTAATAATAGACAAATATGCAAATTGACCATACCTCTGACACACCCACAAGCCACGCCACGCCCACCATCCAATCAGAGCGAGTATGCAAATTAACCCAAACCAAGATGGCTACAGCCACAGAGAGCAAGGTTTCCTAGGTAACAGAGGAAACCAAGCTTTCTGCCTGCCCTTGCCAGGCCTAAGCCTCCACTCAAGCTACAAAGTTTCAATTATAGAAGGTAAACAAATTCAAACAAATGGCAGCAGAATGGAGCTTGAGAGAGCAGGCCAGGATTGCCGGCGGCAACAGGGGAAGCAAAGCTTTCCGCACACCCTGGCCAGGCCCACCCGCTTAAGGCAACAAAGTTTCAATTATAACCCCAACACAAATGGCTGCCAGCCTCAGAGGGAGCCCCAGGCTTGGCTCCAGCTCCAGACTACAAAGTTTCAATTATAGAAGGAAAATAAATTCCAGATACCAAGGGCCTCTGCTTGGGTTGCTAGGGGGCGTGGCCGGCCTGCAAACCACCACAGGCCCCTTGCTCAGGCCGCCCCACGCCCCAAGGGAACCCCAACCTGATCCGGGATGCCCTTCAGGGCAAACGAGCTGGCCCCCACCCCTGTACTAGGCCTCTATCCTATCTAATGAAAGAGTAATATACAGATTGATCATCACTGCAACACACAATATAGCTGCCCCTATGTGGTCAAAGATCCTGCCCCCATGTGGACACAAGATGGCCACCACAAGATGGCCAGCAGGAGAGGGCAGTTGGGAGGCACCCAGCCTGCAAGGGAGGGCAGTTGGAGGCGATCAACCCTGCAGGGGAGGGCAGTTAGGGGTGACCAGGCTGGCAGAGGAGGGAAGTTGGGGGCAAACAGGCTGGCAGCAGAGTGGTTAGGGGGTGATCAGGCTGGCAGGCAGAAGCAGGTTAGGGGCAATCAGGAAGGCAGGCAGGCAAGCAGTTGGGAGCCAGCAGTCCTAGATTGTGAGAGGGATGTCCGACAGCCTGTTTAGGCCCGATCCTACCAAGATCGGGCCTAAACGGGCAGTTGGACATCCCTCAAGGGGTCCCATATTGGAGAGGGTATAGGCTGGGCTGAGGGACGACCCCCCTTCGTGCACGAATTTCGTGCACTGGGCCTCTAGTCTATATATATAAAAGCCTAAGCGACCATCCAACTGTTCTCATTTACCTGGTAGCTATGATGCACAATGACCACCAGGGGCAGACACTCCAACCAGTAGAGGAGGGAGCCCTATTCCTCACAGAATCGGCCATGAGTTAGGTTGCTGCTGGGGCACTGTTGGCCCCAAATCTGCTGCACCTGCATCCCGGACCCAGAGAGGAGGGAGCCCAATTCCAGGGTGCGTCACCCAAGAATCACATTCTTGCAATCTGGGACCCCTTGGGGGATATTGGAGAGCCAGTTTGGCCCAATCCCCACAGGCCAGGCTGAGGGACCCCAGTGGTGCACAAATCTGTGCACCAGGCCTCTAATTAATTATAAGAGGAAAGAGAAATAATGTGCTTTTAGTCCAGTATAGCATATGATTTAGAACTTTAAGTAGGCAATCTTAAAGTGCACATTATTTACTTAATGGATGAAACGGCTACCTTAACATTATTAGTACATATTAAAATGCCTGTCTCAGAAATAAAAAAGTTATTACAAAAATTGCTATTATATGTACAGGATAATTGGGCATTTAAAACATGATCCACTTACTATTTGCATTTCACAAGGCAATGTTAGCAATTACACAATAATCATTGGCTAATCTTATACTAACCATTGGCTAAATCTTATTTTCTCATATAAACCAGAATTAAGATATATGAATATAAAATGGAAACTCAATAATGGTTAAGTTTCACTCTCTAGCTGAGAATTTATCAAAAAGATTATTTAATTCTGTAGTTGGAGATTATCTTATGTGATCATCAATACTCATTTCAGAAATTTGAACTATTATTTTCAAATATGGCTGAGTTACAAATTTTAAAATAATGATTTGCCTTTGAGTGGATATTTCACCATGATGACCTCAAGAGGAGAGAATTTAGAAGCAGAAGATAATTTTTTCTTCTCAAGGCTAAAATGTACTAGCTGTGTAATCCTGGAATTTACTTAACCTTGCTGAGGCTAAGAACTCTCATTTATAAGAGTATAAACAATGTCTACCCTATTCTCTTCATGGACCATTTTGAGATAATGGATATAAAAGCACTCAGAAAACTCTGAACCACTAAGAGAACAAGGAAGGAACTAGGCAGAATGAGTGGCCCTTTCTTTGAGTTTCCAAACACTCCCCTCCATAATGTAATTACCTGCTCTCATGGCTGAAAATGGTACAATAGCAGGGGGAGAGTAGAAACTTGGGGTCTGGGTTGCTCCAGACTAAACCACCTGCCCCCCAGGGGCCAGGAAAACCTGGGTTGGAATCACTTATTTAACCAGAATCTGTGTTTATTTTTGTGATGTCCAACTTCTGCAAGAGAACCAGAAAAGGAGCCATGCAGACGACAAAAGGCAGCTAACCAAGAGGTTGTCCTGGCTGAAGGGGTTAGCACCTCTGCTTCAAGAAGGCGATGAAAGGGGTGGCTTATGGTGTTTGCCTCCCAGCCAAAAGACATGTTTAGTGGCTCCGGAGTAGCTCACTGTCTATCATAAAAATCCCGGAACAAGAACGAGAAATTGGTCCAAGGTGGGAGTATTACAGGAGTCTTACATTTATAGGCCACGATAAATTGGTGAGGCTTTAGTGGGAGACGTTGCAGGGCACTCTGCCTCAGGCACTAGCTGTTCTGATGTTGCAAGAGAGAAAGCCTGCTCAGACTCACACACGTTCTCTCTCCCCCTTTCCCTCTCCCAGATCCAAAGTTTGTATTAAAAAAAAAAAAATTATCCCTATTTCTTGATTTTGCACCAAATAGTCAGATCTCTACTACATCAAGAAGGCAGGACCCACTCAAATACACTCTCTTGCTAAAAGGGTGAGTTGGTTCTTATACCTGCTGTGTTCCACTGGCAAAAGACTATAATCCCTCGCTCCATCCTGATCTTCAGAAAAACAAACAAATGGAAACCATCCCAGGCAGAGCCATTGTTTATATATTGTGTTTGTGTGCACCTTTCTACAATGCTTTTACTCCTAACAAGAAGTGTTTGTCTGCCAACAATTTCAGAGTTAGCAGCAGGGATCCTTTTGACAGACTGAGAGGGATTCACAGAGGAAGATTCATCATCTGATTAAGGCTTTTGGGCCAATTAAAACTCTCTGGACAGGATCCTCTTTCCCTCACTTAGATTGCAGCGAACAGAAAGCATATTATCTCGCCAGGCAATTATCAACTCTAAAAGTGCTTGTGGTTTTAGGACTTTGGCAGAACTTGTTGAAAACAGCATCAGCATAACACGCTGTACAAACTCTAATTTCACTGGCTCTTTTGTCCCACATGATGCATGATGACATTTATGAAGGTCTGTTTTCCCCCCTCAGGGTCATTTCTTTCTTTCCTTTTTTTTTTTTTTTTTTTCTCCCACAGAGCCAATCAGCATCACTTAAGTCCAAACCATTATATTAGCCATTCTTTTCACTAGACTAGAGAACTTCTTTTTAATTGTCCAGATCATGGCCACCATGCATCAAAGGTAGGATCATTATTTTCCATTCCTTTTCTCTTCTAGAGACCCATGTTCTTATAGGAGGAGTTTTTAGGGTTGGGGAGAGGAGAGAGTCAGAGACTAAGGGCAAATTTCATTGTCAGCAATTTGATCTGGGCCTTTGAATATGCCAAGCTCAGGCACTTCATACAATGCCATATTCAGAGTCTGACTTGTTTTCCTTACTAGATATAGGGTGGACTGACTGGAACTTAACCCAGAGACTTAAGCATCTGATGAAAGCTGTCTGAATAATTTTGCATTTTTGCTATTAAAGCAATACAGTGCTAGTTTTCTGGGGCACTGTAGTCTCGCTTAAACATGTATAAACTGCTTAATTAGAGATTATAGCACTATTGGGAGAGAAAGCAAAAGTGATCATTTATATGATAATGTGAGTTGATAATTTAAGAATGATTCATTCTCATAAATGTTCCGGCACCGCCATGTAAGTTTATTACTTTGTCCGTATGGTAGAACAGAAGTCCCATCCGGAAAGTAAGGCCTTTTATGAAACAATCTTTAACTGACATTTTTTTCTGTATGGTACAGTGGCACATAAAACATAGTAAGGTTTTAGGGGGTGAGGATTGTCACAGCTCTCCTTCCTACTGTTTTCTGCTCTATGTTCTTTGCCTTGTCCATAGACTGGGGCAGCCAGTGTGGCACATTCAGGGAGGGAGATTTGTGGAGGGAGTTCAAGTTTGGAATGGGGGATTTGACCAGATGAATTCTAAGTTTTCTTCCAACCCTGACTTTCTCCTTCCTTAAACAAGAGATGGAAATGATTTCCAGCTGCAAACACCAGCAGAGATCCAAACTAAAAAGAAACGTTTTGATAAGCCATTGGACAGAAAAGAAAAAAAAATAGTAAACGAGGTTACATGTCAAACAGGGAGTCTGAGGATAAACTATCTTAGTCAACATTTTATTTCAGCTTAAAATAAATTCTGGGCTTTTACAAGTCAATTTTTTAAAGGCAGTCATTTATGTTATAGTCTTTCTCAGAAGATGAGAGAGGGGTAGGGGATGTGGGCTGTTCTAGAACCACTTTACCAAAGATGTAAAAAATAATCTCTATTAATAAAATAAGTAAAGCTGATACAAGGCAAAATTGTATAATGATTAAAGCTTCTACCCTATTTTTTTCAGATAGACAGATGATAGATAGATAGAACACAAATATATTTTGTAAATGTATTACTTTTGAATGATTTTTAGTAGCCTAAGAAATATATGGCCACGTGTCCTTTGCATTACCTTGACTAGCAGTACTCATTATTAAAATGTTCTTGAATATTTTTTTTAATATTTACCTGTTAATCTTTTCCGTTGTGGTTTCAGGGTTTGATGTTAAGATTATAAAATCATTCTCCTATCCTTTTTCTAGGAGAATATAGTTTTGTTGTGTTTAGAATTTTAATCTACCTGGAATTTGTTTTGGATGATATGAGATCAATATTCTTTCTATTTTTTCTCCAAATGGCTATAAGAAAATAGTCTCTTCCTTTACTGATTTGAAATGTCATGTTCATCATATAAACGTTGTTGGGACAGAGGGCATGATCTGCAGCGTATTCTGCTTCATCGGTGTACTTGCCTGTTCCTCTGCCGATGTTGTATGGATGTTAACTTCTTTGGGTTTTGTACAATCTACTAGGAAAATTCTTTCACGATTTTTAATAGATAACCTCTAATACATTTTCCAGCAGAGATGGATTATCCCAGCCTGAGCTAAGGCCTGAGAAGTGTTGCGAAATAGAGAGTGGAAGAAAAACCCTGGAGTCCAAAGATCTTTCTCCCTCAGCCAACAGAATTTGGTGGGTTGACTGTATTTTCTAGTGACCTTTGTTTGGGAGGTGTGCAGGTGACTCTGCCTGACCCCACAAGAAGATGGCAGGTGACAGAGCATCTGCACAGGGCAGGGAATGTAACCTTGACCAGAGTCAATGTCTGCTTTTAAGGAGTTCACAGCCTAGCAGGCAAAGGCACCCAGAGGGAAAGGGGTCTCATTCCAACTAGAAGTTGAATGAATGAGAGGTTAAAATTCCTGCCGTCATCACCAGAGGTAAAAGCGAAAGAGTCCTATCGGTGAATAATTCATTTAACTAATGGGAAAGAGAACAGTTTCCAGAAACCTTTAAGCAGGGAAATAGCAGAAAGTACTGTAATTGAAACTCCACCTAGGAGTATGTTACAAACCTCAAATGAAAGCTTCTTTGTTTACTTCTTACCACATATTTCTCTACAGAAGTAAACTGGCCTTCGAGAAAGGAGATCCCTGCTAAAATAATGCTATTTATTAAATGTGTATTTTTTACCAGAAACACATACACATATGCATATATATGTTTGCATATATATATTTTTTAAAATTTTTTAATTTATAATTACAAATATACACACACATATATGTCATATGAGTGTGTGCGTATGCACCTTCATTTATTCATGACAAGCACCTGGGAGGTAGCTATTATGCCTTTTATTTCACATTTGAAGTGTTGAGGCTCAGCTATCCAGAATCATCACACTCTTATAGGCCCTTGGCAATTACTGCACTACTCTTAGCCTCGGCTCCTCATGGAGGAAACATGAGGATCTATGCAAAATCGACTACTGTGAGTAATTTATGAGATCATGGATATAAAACATGTAGCACAGGGCCTGGCACATAGAAAGTGCTCAACAGCTAATAAATATTCAGATCACACAACTACTAAGTGGCCAAACAGAGCCTATATGAATAAAGCGATTCTCTTCATGCTCAAATCAAACACTGCATATTTATTTAGGTTGGGTTTTTCTTAACTGTGTTCTGGAGCCTTAAAAGAAAAAAGATCCTTTAGTAAAAAGAAGGGTAAATTAATCTAAAAATAAAACTATTTAAAATACAAGCTCATTATGAAACAAATGTAATGGGTTTTTACTCTAACATTCCAACAGCTCAGCTTTGCCTTCCAAGCCCTCTAGCAGGTCAATAGCAAGTTTCCAGACACCAGATTTATGACAGAAGCAATAAAAATCTCGCATTGGACCAGCATGCTTAGTTCTACCTAAGCCCACATCCAAACACAGAAGCCTGTGCCAAGATTCAAATGGATAGTGCCTCTGTATCCTACAGGCAATCCCACCTCTACTCCCACAATCAACCATGGTGACTCCAGACAGCAACACATCACAAGGAGTCTTTGAGCTGATCCTAGCCAGAGTCCACTCACATCTGGAAAGGGATTATGTGAGTCCATCTGGAAGGGCAGGGACTGTTCAGGTCAGAGTTTCATAATCTGGGCCCAGAATAGCCATTCAATAAATGCTTGCTGGTTAATTGATTGGGGTGGCAGGACAATGTGGAGCTTGGACACAGAAATCTATTCTGCCATTCCCTAAAGCAATAGGCCTAGAGAAAGTCATAACACTTTAAGTTGTTCTTATGACCTGGGAATCTTTTTGCTGATCTTCTTATCTAAACCTACAAGGAATTGAGATCAAGTCAGGTCTGTTTCCATATCAATACACTAAAAACAACTGGCCCAAACGTGTGATGGTGACAAGGGAGAGTTGGCATGAGATTAAAATGTCATTCCATTGAGCTTTGGAAAGGTTAAACCAGAGAAATTGCTTCTAAGAGTTCTCATTCTTCCTCTTCTTCCTTCTCTCTCTTGTTTAGTGCTAGAAGGTCATAGAGAAAAATAAATAGGAAAGAGTAGAAAATTGATGTTTTCAAGAAGAGTAGGTGGAGCAATTTTAGCTCTCCATTTGTCTCATCCACTTACTTCCCCTTCATAAGTATATTATTCCATTTAAAATTTGAATATCATTCTGGTTGATGTTGGATTTGGGAAAGGGAGGAGCTTTTCAAAATTACCAAATTATCAATTTTCAGCAATGAATATTGTTCGCTTTGTGTTTATAACTTTAATTTCTGTAATAATATAACATGTAACATAATTGCAAAGAAATTTGGGGGAAGACTGAGAGAAAATAATTACCCATTGTCCAAGCACTTGGAAATAATAATAGTTGGCATTTATTAAGAGCTTTCTAATGTGAAAGGCACTTCACCAAAAGCTTTATGCATTATCTTTTTAATCTTCACAATACTATGAAATAAGCACTATTCTTATCTCCCATCTATAGTTAAAATTAAGGCACAGAGTAGTTTAGTAACTTGCCCAGAGTCACACAGCTTGTAATTGGTAAAAATAGTACTTAACCCTAGAGAGTAATTTCAATGTCTAAACCCTCAACCACCTTACTTCCATTTAATATGTTCATCCTTTTTAAATTGGAGTTAAAATCACACTGAACATACAATTTTGGAAGAGGAATAGTATACTCTGATTCCCCCCAAATGGAGATTTTCTAGTCCTATTTGAATGAAAGAAAAAAGCAAGTCTACTAATTTTATTTCAAAGTGTTCTATGATGTTTCATGAGCCACTAAAAAACAAAAACCATAAGAAAGCAAATTACTTTCTAATTTTGCCAAAGAAACATGTAAAGAAAAAAAAACAAAACACTGGTGCAATTTAGAATGAAAAAGAGGCCAATATCTCATGAATCACCTTTTGATGGGTCTTTATCTAAAGTCATCCTCATCCTCGATCAGTCAGTCCCACAGATCTGAGTACTACCAGCGAATAATCTCAACACACAATGGTTAAGATCAATAAAAATTCAAGGAGTTGACATATATATATGGGTCTGCCAAAAGGAAGAGCTGACTGTTTCACACCCCGGTCTTTGAATTGCCCTGATCATCAGGTATTCTTTACTTTTCCCTTCTTCAGCTTTCATTCTTTTTCTAGAACCATGAGTTCTACCCAGGGGCCTTCATGGCATACATAAATGAGAAGCATGTGGTTTCCACTTCCTCCAAATATGTTATTTGTTGTTGTTGTTCAGCCCTGGGCCTTCCTGGGAGGAGGTAGCACTCCCTATCTGTCCTTTGAAATCCTGGGCTCTGATGTAGGACATCAGGTCTGCCAGTTGGCATGTTGAGAGGAGCAGTCCCAGCCTTTCCCTAAACCCTGGCTTCATTTGGAGCAGTTCTGCCATTATCTTTTTATATTGGGGGGTTCTATATAAAACTTTGGTTGAATAAAGGATTCTGCAGCTATATATATATATATATATATATATATATATATATATGTAAAAATTACTGGATCAGATGATTACTAAAGTATATTTCAGTCCTATGCAATCTTTTTCTTTTTTTTACAATAACCAAATTTGGTTTGTATATTTCATGCAAAGCCAAAAAAGTTATCCCCCTCACATCTGTAGCATATGTTGTTTTTCACAGGCCTTTTTTTCTCTTACTGGCAATATTTATGAATGGTCTGAATTATCTTAATCACCAGCAGCTGTATATTATGTTCAGGCTACATAATTTATGGTCTCTAATTCTCAACTCTCAGCATTTTGGAAGGTATTATTTGATCACATTATTTCAGATTCTGGGAAACCAGGAGTTCTAGATGGCACACAAAGGTAATACTGATCAGCCTCTGTCTCCCTCAAATTAGTGTTCATATCTGGTTTCCTAAGACAGAGGTGCATTGATGTCACAGACATCATTTGATGTTTATCTCAGACTCTCTTAAGGCATGACACATATGTGAAATGCATCAAAATTAGGAGACCTTGATACCCAAATTTCTAGAAAGGGATAACTGGGTCTGTAATTATAATGTAAAAATCATCAGTCATGAAGGGCTCATGATAGTCTATGTATATTTCCCATAAATAGAGATGTTAGTAAAGAATTTTTTAAATAGTATCTGTTAGCTTTAAATCTGGATAATACTTGCCTGTTCAGTGTTGCTCAATGGTTGAGCATTGACCTATGAACCGAAAGGTCAGAGTTAGATTCCTGGTCAGGACACATATCCGGGTTGTGGGCTCCATCCTCAGGGTGGGGTGTGCAGAAGGCAGCCAATCAATGATTCTCTCTCATCTTTGATGTTTCTATCTCTCCACACCCCCTTCCCTTCTCTCTGAAATCAATAAAAATATGTTTTAAAAATGAATAAATAAATAAATCTGGATAATGCTTTAGTCCCAGAAGGTCAATATGTTTTGGTAAACTCATTGTTTGTGCCTGTGTATTTTGTTTCATTTAAGTCATTCTCAAATGTGGTGCATAGACCATCTATATGAACATCATGGCGGGGAAGGATTTTTTAGAGAGAATGTTTCTACTGAGTCAGAATCTCAACAAGCAGGGCGTATCTTGCTAGCATGCTCTCTAGGCTTCTAATGCATACCAAAGTCCTTTTCTTTTTTCATGTGACTTCTTTGACATAATATGGCCTCAGAAAATATCATTTGTGTGTTCCAAATGTTTTGGCCACCAAAGATATGAGGTTTTGCCTGTCCCTTTGCCAATCTATTTCTTTCTTTCTTTCTTTCTTTCTTTCTTTCTTTCTTTCTTTCTTTCTTTCTTTCTTTCTTTCTTCCTTTCTTTCTTCCTTCCTTTCTTTCTTTCTTTCTTCCTTCCTTCCTTCCTTCCTTCCTTCCTTCCTTCCTTCTTTCCTTCCTTCCTTCCTTCCTTCCTTCGTTCCTTCCTTCCTTCCTTCCTTCCTTCCTTCCTTCCTTTCTTCCTTCCTTTCTATAATCCTCACCTGAGAATATGCTTTTATTGATTTTTTTTTTCAGAGAGAGAGGAAGGGGAAGGGGAGAGAGAGAAACACATTGATTTGTTGCCTCCCATACACTCCCTGACCAGAGATCAAACCATAACCCAGGCATATACCTTGATGAGGAATTGAATCCACAACCTTTTGGTATAAAGGATGATGCTCCAACCAACTGAGCCACCCATCCAGGGCTCAATTTCTTTTTAAAAAAATAAAATAGGAGCTGTAGAGTTGGGGTGGGGTACTGGAGATGATCTGTAAGGTACCTACCAACTCAAACATGCTACTCCTGACGCTATTTGGGTTAACTTAAGCTTGGAGGCCAGAGCAGTTTATTACCTTAGGTACTTTTTAGTTTGAGCACTTATCCCCTAAATAGCACACATTCAACCTGGAGAAACTTTTAAAATATTTATGTACATATTTATGATGTGGAAAATGGAAAATGATACATCTGGGAACAAGTACCAGTAATGAAAAAAAGTGTCTAATAAAATAAGCAGACCAGTCAGAAGTCATTTGTCATCTGACTCAGTTCCTCCTGGAGGGGCAATCGAATGAGGTCTATCTTGAAACCTACAATTAAATATACTGTACAGTCTAGCCAGAGAATACATGATTTGGTCCTTTATGAGTCTGCTTTTTTGTTGAATAATTTAAGATTCCTAAACTAATTTCTAAGTTTTTTGAGTCACTGATCTGAATTTTTCTCAGTAGTCTGCTTACTCTGAACAATATCTGGTGACAAACTTTTATCCTATTGATTTTGAACAATGCTTATTTTCTTAACCAGTGGTTATTTAATAGTGATAGTGCATCATCGTCTACTTCCTGAAATACTCTCAATCATCTTTTCTTTCCAGAGAATCTGCCATAGGCCGTGCTTTAATGTCTCTTGTCTATGCCATTAGTATGTCCTCCAAGAACTCACCATGCCCATTTCAATACTTCTTCTTCTCTAAATTCCTAAAATGCAAATCGGATTATGTTACTCTTTTCTGTAAAACTCTTTATTGGTTATTCATTACCTATACGGGAAAAGTCCAACCTCTTGGACATGGCATACCAGACCATTGATTACCTGGCCAAGCCTAGAGCTTTGTGCAGAATTATCCCCAGAGACACTGAAATCCCAATCATGCTGCTATTTGAGAATCATATCTTTGAAGATGCTGTTCTTTCCTCCTGGGATGCCCTCCTCCCTCTATTTTTACATAGCAATGTGCCTGGCATG
This sequence comes from Eptesicus fuscus, assembly GCF_027574615.1. Classification (NCBI taxonomy): domain Eukaryota; kingdom Metazoa; phylum Chordata; class Mammalia; order Chiroptera; family Vespertilionidae; genus Eptesicus; species Eptesicus fuscus. The sequence goes on from NC_072475.1 coordinate 37,964,313, forward strand.
TTTGATCAATAGCATGGAGGCCACTGAGGCAAGAGTGAAGTGAACATGGGGAAGGATATTAGAAAATAAGATGGGAGGTAGAAAACAGAAAATCATGTAAGACCTTATGCTATGAGCAAGATGGAACCTCATTGGAAGGATCATAGCAAGAGTGACATGAACTGTTTTGCATTTTATCATAGAGCTCACTCTGGCTGCTGTGGTAAGAAGAGTCTGTGAGAGTGGGAAGGTTAAGAAGAACAGAAGTAGAGAAAGCAATTAAGAAGAAATACATTAATCTGAGTAAGAAGGTAGTGTGGAAACAGTGAAGAGAGTAGAAAGTAGTCAGGTTCAGGATATATTTTGAAACTGGAGCCAACAGAATTTGCTGATGAATTCATGTAAAGCATGAAAGAAAGAAGAAATCACGAATGATCCCACCCTCCACCCAAGTTTTGGGTCAGAGCAATTGGAAAAATGGAGTAGCAGCCATTTATTGAGATGTAGTAGGAAGAGCACATTTCCAGGGGATGGTAGCGAATTAGAAGTTCAGTGTTGGGGATGGTGAATTAGAGAAGGTTATTAGGCCCTCAAGCAGAGCTGCATTGTAGGCAGTTAGATACATGAGTCTGGAATTTAAGGGGAAGTCTGCACCTAGATAAATTAATTTGGAAATTGTCAACTATAGGTATTATTTTTATAAGTGAGCATAGATATAAAAGGGGAATATAAAAACACTAAAAAATAGATGAATGAATAAGTGAATGAATGAATTATACTGGTTGAGATAAAAGTAAATAATACAAAATGTATCAGTATCAAAGGATTTTATTTGTCATTTGTTTCTCTTTATGGAAGATTTTTATTGGTACCTCTCATTTCTAAGAACACACCACTGATGCAGTTTTTTCTAGGCTAATATAGAGATGGTGAAGAGTGAATAATTCTTGTCTTCCAGTTCTTTACCTTAGAGGTCACACATTTGCAAAATCCAATACATCCATATGATGAGACTGTCAGGTTTCAGATGGATATCACAGATAAAAGAGGTGTTTGGACACATTAAAAATTTCTTATATCCTCACATGATGGTTTACAGTTTACAATGTGCTTTATCATCTATTATCTCTCTTTGACTCTGACCTCATGACACCCATATAGTAAGTGGGCATTATTATTCCTGATTTAAACTGGAGAAAGTAAGGCTCAGGAGGTGAAGTCATTTACTTGAGTTGAGAAATGAGCCATCCTGGCTTGTATCCTGGTAGTCCAACACTTGCCCACCCCAATTCCACATGTTGTCTCCCTGAAGAGCCTGAGGTCTACCCATCCTTAGCTGCGGTCCAATAAAACTCTCACTGGATAGCAAGCAGCATGAGTCCTTTTCCATTTCATAGCAAAAACTGAGGAGATAAATTGTAGTTACTAATACCATCCATTCAGTAGATCTGTAGCACTTACCCATGGACACTTACCCTTTATGGACTAAGTATCTAATCCTATCCATACAATCCCCTATATTCAGATGCAGATGGTCGTATTTTAATAACCTCTCCTCAACAACAACATCATTGTAGAATTAGAACACAATTGATTTTACACTTGCTACACTTTTGAACTTTAACCATGTTATTTCAGCTCACAACAATTCTAACCAGAAAGCAATTGTTTTTCTATTTTACAAATGATAAAACAAACTCAGAATGACATGATTAAACACCTATGGTCACATAGCTGCTGGTAATTGGAAGAATTAATATATAAACCCAAATCTATATTACTCAAAAATTCAAGTTCTTTCCTTAATTCTGTACTTCTGCTTCCTCTTGTCATGACCCTGCCCCACTCTCCACAAGACAGCATCCAAACAAGATAAATTATGCTCTATCCACCCCCCCGCCCAGATGAGGTTAATTGTTTCTCCCTTAAAAGATCCAACAAAATTGTCCATGGTCTCCCATACTTTCTCTTCATATCCCCACTACCACCATCCCCTGGGGATTGTCAAACCCTTGCTAGAATTAGTAAGTCCCAGAATAAGCCAGAAATCTTTGTAACAGACCAACTGAACAGAATTTTCATGTGTCTAAAAGACAAAAGATCCTATTTTATATCAGGCTCCAAATCTGTTTCTCAAATAGCTCCCATAAATCTGAACCCAAATCAAAAGATATGGTTTATAAGAGAACCTTTATTCAGTTAACATATTCATCCCATTGTTTTCCTCCGGGCAAGATTTCTATGTGGCATATGGCTGGAGAGGAGAGGTCAGTAGGATTTCCATCCCACCCAGTCTTCTCAGGTGCGCCTGGCATTACTCTCCTCACATGCCAGACATCTTGAGGACCCTCATAAAGGAACAGGGTTAGTCACAGAGCCCCAAGCCACCTTTTCTGTACAAACATCCTGGAGAGGAGCTTAATTCACAAGTTGACATTCTTATGTCTCTTGCCCATAATGGATTTTTATCACATCATAAAGGAGCTCCTCAGCCAGTTGGCAATCATTGTCTTGCTGAATCAATTATGATTGCAGGGCACTCTGGAACGTTATGTTGATTGCGATGGTAATAGGTATGAAAATACAAAATGTGCAGCTCAATAACCAAACCATTAACTTCTAGTTTAAAGTTTATTTCCAATATCATCATTGTGAAGGAGAAAATGACCCATAGGACACAGCACTGGGAAAAGTAAAACTCACTCATAAGTGTGCAAGCATCTAAAAGCCACTTGCTCTCCTGGGCTCCATTCCTCATGAAATGCTCAAAATACTGAGTGTGCACAGCCAAGCCCGCTCAGTATTTGCATAAGTAAAGGGGAAGTTTCAATTAGGGTAACATTAGCATTCAAAACATGAGAGTGGGGGCAAAGTCACATTGTCATTTCCATTACTGACACAGTGATACAACAAACACAGTGTTCACCAGGAACTGCATTAAGACTCCTGAAGCAGAAATGTATCTGAGTACCAGTTATTTCACATAAATATATTTGAATGATGTGCTGTTCACCACTCATTTTCCAGACTAGGTTCCATTTGCCATGGCTTGTGTTTTACATGGTATGGGAGAGGTGTTTAAACACTGATTTTCATCTTTCTCTCTCCGATAAAAAATGACTCTGTTTATCATCTCTTTGGTTACAATTTCCTTTTTTTGTGTTGGCTTTGTAATATTCCCAAATGGGAAAATCATAAAGCTTCTAATTACAGTCTAACACCAGCCTCAAAATCTCTACAGAGCACACAGTCATATGCTAAGATTATTTGGCCATTCAGCTACATTCTCTCTATGTGAACCCAGAGAGTAGTTCCAGGTAAAAGAAGGTTTGGTGAGATGAGCTTGGAATTCGTAGAGGACTCTGGGTTTGAGTCCATTCAAGTGACAACTTCAATAGCAACACTTTTCTTAGATACAAATTATAGATAATTAAAGTCTGTAAAACACTACAAGACAGGACTTGGAATATAGAGGTAAAGTGATCAGACCACTTACTAGTAAGAATCTCATAGATGTTCTGTTCATTCATTCATTCATTCACTCATTCATTCTGGTAAGGAAACTTATTGCAGGGATATACACTGGTGATAAAGCCAGCTTGTGAGGGAAAGATAAAAAGGGAAAGCTATGATTATAGAACTTTTTCATTTATCAGAAGGGAGAGGAAGGAATAAGGGAAATGAGGAAACAACAGGAATTTAATGATATTTAAGCTGTGTTTTCAAGGCAGAATGCCAATCTGTCAGGGGCTAGAATGAAAAGGCCAGAGTCAGAGGGAGCAACCTGAGCAGGAGGAGGAAGGGGTCAGAGTACACATGTGCCTGGAGAACCTCATTTGATCTGAGCTATGTGGGCAGTGTTGAAGTTAAACATAATTGGGGAAATATCAAACCCCGAGGGTCTTGTGAGTCAGGTTAAGGAGTGTGTACACTTTTCTCTTAGCTAGCTATTCACAGTTCCGGCTGCACATTATACTTGAGGAACTTCCCAAATGCACTCAGACCCCATCCTCAGAGATTCATTTGGTTTGGGAAGGTCCTGAAGTGACAAATTTTATTGCTGCCAGGCACAAGTGGGCTGAGCACCACATGACAGGGATGGAGTTATGCCGAGAATATTTAAGCAGAGAAATGTCAAGGTCAGTTCTGTGTTTTAGAGAGATAAGTCTAGCAGGTGTATGGAAAATTGATGGGAAGAAGTGGAAACCAGGTAGGAGACTAACAGTCTATTAGAGCAGGGGTGTTCAAATTGTGGTTCACCAAAACTCCTCTAGGGTTTTACATAATGTTTGCAAGGGTTATAAAACACTTGCTTTCAATTTGTTTTTTTAAAACATGTGTTTAATCACTGCTAAAAGGAATTATTGACAAAAAAATCCAATGTGATAGAAATTAAATTTTAACATATCAGCAATAGTTTATTTTGTTTGCAATTTAATTTAATATTTTTTGAGATCTTTAATTGGAAAATAATCTGGAATTATACAGCTAGCTATTTAAAAGTGTGTGGGGGCGTCTCTAGTCTATAAAATTTTTTTAAAATAGGGTACAACAAAAAAAAAAATAATAAAAATAGGGTACAACATTGAATAGTAAGGATGAATGGCCATCCACAACCCCGGATTTCAAATATTTGTTTTCTTCAAATTCATTCTCATATATTCACTTCCTTTTTGTGCATAGTAAAATACACATAAGAAAAAATTTACCATCTTAACCATTTATAAGTGTACTGTTCAGCAATGTTAAGTATATTCTCATTGTCATGCAACCAATCTTCAGAATTTTTTTCATTTTGGAACTGAAACTCTATTCCCATTAAACACATGTAAGAACTGTATCACGTGTAAGAATGTATTTCCTTTTTAAGACTGAATAATAATTCAGTGCACACAATTCCAATATCTGTACAAACCACATTTTGTTAATCCATTTGTTTGTCGATGGACATTGGGTTGCTTCCACTCTTGGCTATCATGAATAATGCTGCTCTGAACATGGGTGTGTCAGTATCTCTTTCAGACCCTGCTTTCCATTATTTTGGATATATATCTTGAAGTGGGATTGCTGGATCATACAGTAATTCTAGTTTTCATTTTTTAAGGAATATATTTATTTTTTTAATAAATAAAACTACACATTGGGAAAAAACAGCTTTATCTATTTATAAAATAGAGTTCTACATAAAAATGTATTTAGAAAAGTTGGGAGGTGAGAAGAATATGCTGCTTCGGGCAGGGAGAGAGCGAGAGAAACAAAGGGAGAACCATGGGACAGGACAGAGATGATAGGAATGGAGGGCAGGAGCGGAATAGATCAGAGAGGGTATGAAAGTGATTGTGTTAAGGTCTCTGGGATCTCCCCCCATCCCCAACCATCCTACTCTTCAATGACTATGACCCTGTGTGTGGGTGGGGGGAGGAGAGGACAGGGTCCTGGGATGTATGAAAATTACATGATTGGCCTTGTCCATAGCTAACTAGAGGGAAAGCCTCTATAAAGATTATAGAAAAGTAAAAAACTGCATTATTTTCCCAGCCTCTTCTCAGTGGGGGCTCTCCTTTTAAGTCACGGGGTAAAGAAAGTGTGAAGAGAATGCACAGACAAGTTCCTCATTCTACTTTGCCTGGGGCTTTGCTCTGATATTCCTAAATTTATAGCACCACAGTGAATTCTGCATTGTGCTTTGAAAAGCAAGTCACTTTTAAGTTTTCCAAATCAGTGAAGAGGGTTCCTATCAAAGTAGTGGAGAACTAACCGTGGTCCTCTCAAGCAATTAGCTGGGGCCAGGAAAGAAAAAGGCAACAAAAGGAGGTCATTATGCAAATATAAGGCCAGTACCTGCCTGCCCATCTTGAGTAGCCTTGGTAAAGAATGGAGGGGAGTAGCTGATTTGATGGGTTTCTGCCAGGCTGACTTATTAGACCTCTCTCTAATTAATTACAGGCTTCCGCATAATTTTTCCCCTACGGACTTACTGACTGTCTTGATATGGTTGGGGGGAGGAAGATGTAAGAAGTTTGGCTCAAGAATTACACCCTGATCACAGCTCAGATAGCTTAGCTGGTATGGCAGAGGCCTGGAGTGCAAGGTGAAGTGCAGGTTCAGGGAGTTTGAAAAATCTCACTCTGGAATAGGTACAATCTGGAGTAGCTACAGAGCAGCAGGAAGCTAGAGTGAAACAGGGCTCAAACCAAAATCACTACTAATGACAATAGAGTGCAGTTGGAGATTGGAGGGGGCTGTAAGCACCACCCCCAAGAGTGGCTACTATAGTAAGCAATGAGGCAGCAGCCTGGACTCGAGGGCATGGGGATAGAGAGAGAGAGAGACTGTAGAACTGGCAGTTCTCAGTGACTAACTGCGTGTGAGGGCAGTAGGGTGTTCACAGTAGAGTCAGAGCAGATTTGGGGCAGAAAATGGCATCTAGGTCCTGAGGGTGGTATTTTTGAGTCACGTAAGTAAACAGTAATAATGAAATGGATGTTATTTCAAATGTATGTATCAAATGTAGGGAAAGTAGGTAATCAAATGTATGCTATTTAGGAGAGTTAAGAAAATAGAAAAATAGGCTGAAGACACAGGCTAAGGTCCTGGGTATGCATGCCATAAGATAGAGATTGAATCTGTAGAAGTGGTTCAGAGAGGAGAACATGTTGGAAAGCAACGAAGAAACCCTAGAACAAAATCTTGAAAGAAACAAACAAACAAACAAAAAAAAAACATGAAAATTTGAGGAGTGAGCAAAGAGAAAGCCAAAAAAGAAGAGCAAAACAGTCAGAGAGGCAGCCAGAAGTGCCCATAAAATACAGCAAATCGAAGTTTCCAGGAGGAAGTGCTCTACCCATGCAGAGAGGACAGACAGGAGAGGGTCACCAGCATCCACCGCTCTGGCAATGGAGGTTTTGTACTCCTGGGCCGAAGGTTCCAGATCTGTGCAGTGGAAATTCTACTGTGGAAAGGAAATTCTACTGCTGATTCTCTTGCCTTAAGCACCTTAATTCTGTGTACAGAGACATTTGAAAATGTCATGTCTATGGGAAAGCAAACTCGGAGGCTGGTAAGTGAAACTGACATTGCATATATATTGCTCTGAAAGGAAGAGCGTGACTATAACACAGTTCAAAGCCCCAAACAAGGGTTCTCACAGAGAACACTGTGGCAGCCCTTTTCTGAGTACCTCGGCAGGCTAATCTGACAACGAAGGCTCTGTTCACTTCTTTCGTTCGGGTACATCTAGTTTCTGCTCTTCTTTTATCATCTCACCTCAGCGTGCCCTCATCCTCGCCCACCCCTCCCCAGTAGTCTCACCCCTCTGGTGGAGATGACACTAGGGATTGAACACAGAAACTCAATGGTGAGTCAGCTGTATGGAAAGGGACAGTATAATGTTAAACAGGATGCATTTCCTAGAAGAAAGATATTTTGATTAAGTTCTAAAGAACTTGAAATGTATGTATGTTGAGAGGAAGTGAATAATTAATTAAGAAATTAAAAGACAGGAAGGATTGTGGATAGGGTACATTATTGCTGCTTAAAGCTAATGTTTTTGTGTTTGTTTTTATTCACTGAATTGAGAGAGAGAGAGAGAGAGAGAGAGAGAGAGAGAGAGAGAAACATTGATTTGTTGTTCCACTTATTTATACCTTCATTGGTTGACTCTTGTATGTGCCCTGACTGCAGATTGAACCTGCAACCTTAGTGTATCAGGACGGTGCTCTAACAAACTGGGCTACCTGGCCAAGGCCCTGATGATTTTGTGTTTAAAATGCCTTGGAAAGACCTTCTAAACACTGGTTACAATACCCTGCTGACTTCTTGTTCTCAAAGTGCCCAAATTTCAGGACTACAATTAGAGTTGTGTGTTTCTCCTTCTTGGCAAAGGAGGGTTTTTATTTTAGTTGAGACTTTATATATAAGATTTCCTTGGTAGAAAGTAAAGTAAATGTGATCACCACTTCAGTTAGCATCAGTCTTTCAAAGCTGGTGCCGAAAATGTGTGTGCACCTTCATATCTTTCAGATTTGCTAATTGATTTATCAACAAATACTGAAGACAAAGAAATCATTTATAATTTCTGAGGTCAAACTAGTGAATTTCTAACAGGAGTAATTTCCTTCTATGCTCTGGAATCTTGTTAACACAATCTTTTAAAAACATATTTCCCTTAAGAGCTTTAATGAAAAGAGTAAATCAGTGTGCATGGGATCCATGGTGCTACCCTCCTTGCAGGAATGTAGTTCTAAGGTTATTTTAAATAAAATTTTAATGAGGATGTGATAGGAGATACAGGGAACACCAAGGGAGTAGGAGAGCTTATTATAAATCATTTTAAACAAACATGAAAATATGTATTGAGGAAAAATAAGATTATAGATAGTTACAGGATATAGAAGCTCAGAGGGAGGTAAGGATAAAATGGACAAGATTAGAAAATTAAACTCAAACTTCTAAAGGAAAACAACAAACAGCACAAATGTGTGTTGCTGTTGTTGTTGTTTGCGGGGGAGATGGTAGGACTTTCAATAGGTTTTTTTTTTTTTAACCCAAGAGGGTTTTATAGTTTCAACCACAAGCAGGTAAAAATTATTTGATGTGCCAGGACATAAAGTGGGAAATGCTCACAATGTCTCTTATTCTTTTGTTAAAATAATGTGGGTTTTATAATTCCCACTTCATAGATGAAGAAATTGAAGGAGAAAGTTTCATGGTATACTTATAGATTGATACCAAATCATTTATAAAAATGGAAAATGGGACCTAGATATCTTATCTCCCAAACCATTGCTTTCTCACCAGGCTAGGCCAGAATGAATGACCAGAGGAATAATTCATTCCCTTTCCTAGAGAGATTTTAGAATTAGGTAGACATCCATCTATCTCACTGGGGAAATGTGGCATGGGGCAGGGAAGCAGATGTGTTATTTTTTTGTTTTGTTCATTTTATTTGCCATAGTGGAACTGTTTAAGGTGTTTTTATTGTATGCATGTTACATTCTAAAAGAAACATGAGTTTGGGGAGACTTTGCTTGTGACCAAGTCTCCCCAGATTCATGTTTCTTTTAGAATGTAACACGCACACAATTAAAAAAATAAGTAAAATCAAATAAAAAAATAAAAGAAACATGAAAATGAATAAGAATTACCAAATTCCTATGATGCAGAATTATTAATAGGATATTGAAATATTTGTTTCTAATTGTGTTTGTTAATTTGTTTTAAAATCATTGTGTTATTCTAAAGAAATAGTATTACCATTACAAAAAAAAAAGTTAAATGCTCTCAAAAAGGATAAGGGTGGAAGTTTTTAAATAACCTTCTCAAAAAAAAAAGAAAAGAAATATATCATCCAGGAGAAATCATCCTTAACATTAAGAAAACATAATTCCTGATGCATTTCAAATGTATATATACTTATAGAGAAATTGATAAATAGATTTATAATTAAATTGCAATCATTTTATAGATGGTATTTATAACTAAAAATAAATTTAATTTTATCTCCTACAAGTAATAAGTAAACAAACAGATGAAAAAATTTAACCAATATCAAATAATGTTTCTACAAGTTCAAATTCTTTTTCACATTTAAAAAAACAAATCACCCAAACTTGAATTGTCTACATTAAATATGTATAGTTTTTTACATGTCAATCATATCTCAATAAGTGTTGTTGTTTTTTAATCAGCACAAATAATACACCTTTTTTATTTATTTTCATGGGGCTTTACTTCTAGCCACTACACCACCACCACCACCACCATCATCATCATATTGATATTATTAGGGCTCACCATGTTTCAGATACCATGCTAAGGTTTTCTTTACATGAATTATGCTATTTTATCCTCAGAATCCATCTGACCACAGATATGTGCTGAACCATCCTCTCTAAAGCTTCTCTAACCTCACCTATTTCCAGAGAAAGACAGACCAGGTACCTAGCTGGTCTCAGGGGACAAGCATGAAGAGTGACACTTTCTGCCACTCTCTTCATGCTTCCTTCCCACTATATCTCACAAGTGAGAATCAGGAGGTTAGCAGAAGGTAATCTGTCTGACTGACAGAAACCTATACTTGTACAACCAAGTTTACTGAAAGGAAATCAGAAAGAGGTTTGGGAAAATCTCAATGCTTCTGCCATTTTCTGATCTTTTTTCTGCTGTTCATAGCTTTTTCTTTACCCACTTTGTTCTCATTTGAATTTAGTCTCAGAAAGAGGAGAGTCAAAGAGAATAAAAAATGGAAAGGAAAGGTGTCCTTTATTTTTATTGCATATGCACCATGTGGCCATCCCTCTCCCACATATTATTTCCTTTAGACTCATGGCAGAGTGAGAATTACTTCTCCCTCCGTTTAGATTAGAAATTCAGGCTAGGACAGGTAAATGACTGGTCCACATAGCCAGTGATAGGTAGAGCTGGGATTAAAACTTAGCTCTGTTTGACCCTAAATTTACTAAAAGGGGTTCTCCAATAGTCAGGGTGAGGAAGCAATGTCATCGTAAATTTCCTCAGCTAATACTTACTGCACAACTACCATGTGTCAGGCATGGTTTAGGTTCTGAGGATACAAAGTAGAGCATTGCATGGCCCCTGGCTTCAGAGATTGCAGTCTGGTAGTGGAGGGAGGTTAGAAGACCTCATACACTACCTTCCACCCACTGCAGGTATTTCAGATATATATATATTTTTATATAGTTTTTAAATATATTTTTATTGATTATAGAGAGGAAGGTAAAGGGAGAAATGGAAACATCAATGATGAGAGAGAATCATTAACTGGCTGTATCTTATACACCCCCCCACTGGGGATTGAGCCTGCAACCCCGGTATGTGCCCTGACCTCCTGGTTCATAGGTCTAAGCTCAATCACTGAGCCACACCAGTAGGGCAATTTCAGATATATTTAAAATACGAAACAGCTCATCTTCTCTAAGAATAAAAGGTGGATATTGAAATACAGAGAACAGAGTCTCCTCAAGCAGCCTGCTCAAGGGATAGAAACCTAAAGAAATACCCAAACTACTAAACATGTCGCTCTTGGTAAAAGATGGCTGCCAGGTGGAATTATTAAAGATGTATTGACTAAACACCAAGAGGGATGGGAATGCTCTTAGACTCGCAATCAAGTTGAGACTAAATGGATAAAATAAGATCATCTCTGAGGCATTTTATTATGGAAATTTATTATAGTATGAAAAAAATAGGCCCAAAGGTACTTTTGCTCACAACAAAGAAGCTAGAGAAGTCTAAAGTCTACATTATATACAAAAATAAGGGCCACAGAAAATCTAAGTGAATGGAATCACCATCATCTGCAAACCATATTTTCACTAAAGCTTCCAACCACTTCCATGACCCAACAAGGTTTATGGAGTTTGGCGTTTGATAGACAATGGCAAGCTTTTGAAGGTTTATAGGTAGGTCAGTACCATGATCAAAGGAATGCCTTAGGATCTTAATCTGCTAGGTATTTGCACAATGAATGGAAGATGCAAGAGAAGAATAATAATTACAAAGTCATTGAAATAATTTAGGACTGAGATAATAGAGGTCTAATTAGCATAATTTAGCATGGCAATGGAAATGAGGAGGCAGGAACAGACAGAGAAAGCCTCCTCCTCACCTCTCTAGCCTAACTCCCCAGTCCTGCTGCTCTTGTTCCAACCATGCTAGCTTTCAGCCACACTGTTCCTGGAAGAAACGAATGCCTTCTTGCCCAAGGTCCTTACACATCCTGCTCCCTCCACCCTTCTCTTTTTAACACCTTTATTCTTATTTTATCCTTTGGGTCTCAGCTTAAATATTTCTTCCAGGAGTGTTGTCCTAACCCTTTCAGCCAGTCTAGACTAGAGCTTCCTATTTTCGTCCCAGATAGCACCTTGCACGTTTTCTTCATCACACTTATCATAATCAATAGCTATAAACTAACATTTATTGTGGGTTTGTAATGTCATTTATTGTGTTACATTATTCACAAGTATTATTTCTTCTTGTTCTCAAAATAGTCCCATGAAGTAGGTATTAATATTATCCTCTATTTTCCAAGTGAGGGAAACGAAGTATCAGAGGGGCAGTTAACTATAGAAGCAGGAGTGATTGCTCTCACCTTCCAGATGTAGATCACCTACAGGATAGGGGGAGGTGGTTTGATACAGTAATTATTAGCATGAGAATAGAATCTAGAACCAGGCTTATTGGGTTATTTCATGTCTCTACCACCTACTAGCTGTGAGAGCCCTAAGCAGGTTGTTTAATCTCTCTAGATCTCAATTTCCCCACCTATAAAATAGAGTGATATTATTGCCTCTCTCACAGAGTTGTTAGGAGGATTAAATGAGTTAAAGGCTTAGGACAAGGCTGACACATAGTAAGTATCTGAAAACTATTATTAGTTTTGTGATAATTTGTTTAAAATCTGCCTCCCATCTATTCTGTAGGGGCAGGATCTGTCCCTAAGAAGTAGAATTTGTGTTTATCGCCGTATTGTCAAGTGCCTAGCACAGTGCTTGGTCTCAGTGGGTGCTTGATAAATATTTAAATGAATGAATGAACAAATGAAAAGATGAGTTGAGAGACCTTACCACCTAATACCACCACCAGGCACAAAGCACTTTAAAATTTATGATTCATGTTGCATTATTATTTTAATTCTAACCACATACTCAATGAAGGCAGAGAAGGAACTATTATCATCATTTTACCTTTGAGAATGTTGAGTCTCAGACAGTTATTTTCTCAAGATCACATGGCTAATAAGTGCTACACCTAAAAGAAGAACCTAGCTTTTTGATTGTCCAAGGCTACAGTGTGCCTTCAGTACATCAGAGTCCAGCTGCCTGGCCTGGGGCCCTCAGGCCCTGCTTCAGACATCACAGGACTACATTTATCTGATTTAGATTGAATTTCAGTCTCAGAGTTTGTTTGATAAAAAAAAATTCAGCTTAAAGAAAAGTTTGAAACACTGATTTAGAAGGTATTCTCTCTCCTGGTTCTGCTACCAATGCCTCTTGCAGCAGCTCCTCTCCCACACAGGGAGACAGGTGGCAGGGCAACATCGTTAACTTGAATTTAGTTCTGATAGTAAACAAGCACTTGGCCCCAGGGACTCTAACTGAATAATATTCAGGTGACACATGTATGATTTAGAAAACATTTTGATGTTCTAGCCTGGTTCCAATTTAATGAATCAGTTTCAGGTTCAAACTGACTCACTAGGGTTTAATTTTCTAAAAACTTAAAAAATTTCTCAGATCAGTAGAAAATTAAAATAATAATGTTTGGATTTGATTTAAGGTTCAGCAAGCTTACGTAATTCACTCCAGGTTTTTGCTCATGGCTTACCTCTGCACCAACTCCTTTTTTGAAAAAGTGCCCTATAGATATCACCAAATCAAAACGATGGACTGATCCAAGGCCTCCATGTACAATGACGTGACATGACATTCCATGATGTCATGGGGTTAACCCCAGCTGGCCCTCTCATTAAGTTCTGGGCAAGTCTTGGGGTCTAGTCTCATAGGATAACACCTGTTCCCGAGCTCTCCTGAGAGAAGGTCCCAGATCCCAGCATTCTCAAAGGATAATAGCACCAAAGACATGAGAAAGTACATCAGACACAGCTGCCCACTCAGAAGCCTCAAGTTTCATATGGATTAGCACCTACTTGTTATTTCTGTCTGGGCCCAATTCCCAGAGCTGTTAACTCACCCAAGGCCCCTCATCCCTACGAGTCATGACCAATGGCAGGGCAAATTTAAACTGCCATAAACATTCAAGAAAGGGCAGATGCCAGCTCTCCTTTAATCAAGCCTGAGAATTAAAACGAAAAAAAAAAAAACAACCTGTTTTCAGTGTACCTATTTCTTTTTATCTCTTGATTGGTTCATGCCCAACCCATGAACAGCTCATTCTTTTTTAATGTTTCTCATTATTGCCTTAGGTTTCTGAAAACACACAAATTTTTGCAACTGCAAAATATCTGTGCTAAAATGTCTGACTAAAAAAGAAAATCCACTCTGTAAAATGTGTAATGTTGCCTACAGTCAATTTCTCTCTTTTAAACACACTCATTGAGACACTATATCATTTATCCGCTATGATTCATTTGACCTCTCTATTAGTAATTTGCATAATACCTTGAATTTAGGGATTCTTAGAAGAAGTCAAATAGATTTCCATTTTTGAACCTATACTAAAAGCTCTATCAGGAACATAGAGAACAGAGGTTGCCATAAAAGATGCTGTGCAATGCTACGAGGAATGTAAAATAGAGAGAGTAGGTAGGACCTAAAATCAGCCTTGTGCTCAAATCCCAACTCTCCACCTACTTGGTAGGTGAACTTGGGCAAGTCACTTAATTTTTCTGAACCTACTTCCTCTTCTGCAAACTAGACTGTCATGAGGATTTAAAAAGATATTATGCCAACATACCTGGCACATAGAATATGCTCAGTATGCATTTGTTCACTTTCCTACACTTCTCAGGTAAGTTAGGGGTCATCTGTTCATGCCCCTCCAAATATATTAACTGCAAAAGGTAAAACCTTGAAATGACTCACCCTGCAAAGCAAGACTTGAGTTTTTACTAGGGTACCACTAAGGAAAATGCAAGATAGTGGAAAATGCTTTTATATAAACGTCTATTGCTGGCAATGTTCACTCAGACAATATAAAAGATCTTGCAAAAAAGGCAAAAGGGACCTGCAATCAGAGAGACTTAAATTTGAACACCAGCTATGTCACTGATTAAATGTCAGACCTGAGGAGGTTATTTAACATTTTTGAGCATTTGTACCTCCTCCATGAAGTGAAAATTATAATGAAGTCTCCCACATACAGTTGTGGGAAGGATTAAATAAAATTATGTAAATAAAGTACTTGTCTCGTAAGTATTCCACAAGTGATCATTATTGCTATAACTATGTTACCTTACAGTTGCCAATGGTGAAATCCAAGATTATAAAAGCAGTTTATAAATGCGTATGTCTCCTTTGTAAAATAATTAAATACTATGAAACCTCATTGAGGTTTAAAGACTTGAGTTAGCTAGATTATTTATAAATATTGAGGTTTATATCATGCCATCTCTATTAAAAACAAAACTTCTGAAGTGCCCAGAAAGGAAAGTTGGAATTCTTTATATTCATTCATGATGGCCCCGATCTTTTGGTTATCCAGTAATGTTTTCCCTTAAATGTACAACTATGAGGAAAATCAATTTATGCTATGTCATTTATGAATTTTGCCTGTGAAACTAGTTTGAGGTATGACTGTGTAGCTTTAGGGAGTTAGGATAGAATGTCCTAGAAGGACATATTTCTGTCCCATCAGTGCTTCATCACTAGACTGATGCTGAAAGGCAAAACCCTTACGCTTTTTTTTTTTTCACATTTGTTCTCTTAAGTGCTTCAGGAAAATATCTCATTTTGACTTATCTCACTTTGATAACATTCTGCAGGAAACTCCCCCACCTCCAAATATTCAGATACCTCTTCAAGTTTGTCCCTGAAAAGCTTTTGTTAACTTTCTTTCATCAGGGTGACCAATTGATTTAAGACCTTCAGCCACTGATTATTCTGCTCTAAGTCCACCTGTATTTCATTAGCCATTTAAACCTTGATTATGCTAATCTGATAACATTGTATTTTAATTAATTGTTGCTTCTCTAAGACTATTCAGGACAATCAAATATTCAGGTCTTGTATTTCAGTCACTGATTTTCCAAAGAAAACTAAGAATATAAATTTTGATACAGGAAGAAAAGTGAAACTTGAAATCCAAAAACTGCTGAAGACTGTAATTGTGTAATCCAAAAACTGTAATTCTGTGGAAGAAGCCAGTGTGAATTTTCTGACCATTGTCCATGAATTCAAACTAACAATTTAACTAGTTTTAATTAAGAAAACAGCTTAGCCCTAAATCAACTATGCAAGATCTTGCTGCATATTTTTAACATTTTTTAAACTTGATTTTAAAGAGAGAAAGGGCAAAAGGGAGAAACATTCATGTGAGAGTGTAACATTGATTGGTTACCTCCCACATGCACACCAACAGGGTATTAAACCCACAACATGGGTATGTGCCTGACAGGGAATCAAACCTGCCATCCCTTGGTGTACAAGAGTATGCTCCAACCCACTAAGCCATATCAGCCAGGGCCATATTTTTAACATTTTAAAAATACATTCATACCCATCCTTTTAATGTAAGTTTTGAGCTATATTATTATGTGACTCATACAGCCATTCTCTTCCCACCCTTCTTCAGACACTCTCCTCTCTTGGATTCTATACTAACGCTTAATGCTAAAAAGAGGATGGGACATGAGGAGTGAAGAGCACATGGCTTTCTTCTGTCACTACCAGACTCTATTCCCACTTGCTTTTGTCAATAAATACTTCTTGCAAAGGAAACCTGTGGAAATAAAAATAATTATTCTGATTTCCATCAATGAAAGTGCATTTAATTTATCATTTAACTTCCTATAACACAGAACACAAATAGGAGAACACATTTGGTCAAATACTGAAGAAGGTAGGTTAGTCATTTCTGAGATGAGAGAATGAGTTTTAATGATTGTGATCTAGCAATATTCTCAGTGACTATAGAGAAAAATAACCAATTTTTATAAGTGCCCAGTTCGGGGTGTGATTCAAATGAACTGAAGAACCATTATCTGGAAATGTAATTACAAAAAGACCCTCTAGGAACACATATAATAGGCTCCACTATGGGAGACTACCTTCCAGCTTACCTATTAAAAAACACTATATAGTCTTCTAGGATTGTGGAAAAAGAAATCATGCTAGAAAGGGAGATACTCAAATGCCTAAGTCTTTTAAAGAAGTCTAGTTAGGTTGCCCTGGACAGAATATGTATAATTGTATATACTTTTTAACTATTACATTTATATCTAAGAAAACATACCCAGTTTTAAATTGCGCATGGCCTACAAGTATGGACTGCTTATTTTCACTATAAGATTTCTGTCTACCTATGTACCTTCTTCTGATAGTATCTCAACCATGCAATATTCACTTGTTTACTACGGTAAATTTAATTAATTGAATTTAATGTAGCTAATGAAAATTTTCATTCAGATCACTCCTTTTCTCTAATATTTTAAATGACTCCCAATTATCTACATCCTAATTCTACACCCCAGTTAGCTTCCCAAATTTCTATTCTTCTATTCCTTTTCTGCATTTTTAGTACCAGCCATATTGAATTCCACATTGTTCCTTATAGGTGGGCCTAAGTTTTCCTACATTTGTACATTTGTTCACACCACTTTCTTTCCCTGATTTGTTTCTTTATCATAAATAGTAGGTTCTGTGATACAGCGCAAGTAAGAATGAACTAAAAACAATTCTGTAGGAAAATTTACATGGGCAGAAAGAACAATCTCCCTGGGAGAGAGGGTGTGGAAGGGCAAATTCTTTGTCAAAAGTCTGAGGGGCTGGGTCAAGTTTAAGGTCACAACCCTAACTGTAGGGTCTAATTTGGTTGGAGTGAGGATGGGAGGTTTGGGAAACATAAGAGACATTGAAATATTGGGACTCTATCATGAATAAGAGGGGTCTAGAACAACCAATATAAACAGGATCCTGTTCTGATGAATCGGGCTACAAATATCTAAGATTACAGTAATCTTTGTACTTTGTTATGTAACATTTATTGAGTACATGGTATGTGAAAAGCTTTGTGCCAGCCACTAATAGATATACAAAGATCAATAAGACAAACTGTGACCTCAAAAAAAATGTGTAATGAACACAAATAATTCAATAAGTGAATGTAAGGCCAAAGAGGAGAAGTGTTAAGGTTGGGCTTGTGGAAATTGCCAATAGTTCTTGCTCTCCAATGCTAAGGGAGGATCTCACCCTGTCCCAGTGCCTAACCATTTTGCTTCTCTCCTGCCCTTGCTTCCATATGAATGACAACAACATTCACTTCCCTGAAATTGCTTTAAGAGACTTTCTGCTAGCATTGAGCCATTTGTGCTCATGTGAGGACCGTGACAAGCAATGCGGTGTCAAGGGATGACCTGGGTGTATATTAGTCTCTTCCATTTCCAAAGATTTCCATCAATACTCTCCTATAACCCACTGCCAACTAAAGTTACAACGTAAGTTAAAATGTGTTTAAATACAAAATCAATTCCAAAATAAGTGTCCTAGAACCCCCTTCCAATAAGATTGCCACCTCTAATCTCCCTCATAAAGCCATCAAGGTTATAGACTATTGAGATCCATTGATTCCAGTCACAGAGAGATTGACCCCTTCTAAACTCTTTGTTACACTTTGTCACCTGAACCCCAACTAAGCTTAGGGCCTAGAATATCACAAATTCTCTCTTGAAAATAGTTGTGCCAGCTTCTTGTCCTTATACTATGGGCTTCAGTTTCCAGTTTGCAGTAAATCCAAGGAAATGACGGAGTAATGGACATTATGCAAATCCTTGTATTCTTTTCCCTTCCTTCTTTCCTATCTCTACCTTCCCCAATACAAAACAGAAGCTATTGTATGTATCAGTAGATGTAAATTGATGTGGGGGATGGGGCCTGAGCTTCAGCTCTCCCAAACACTGTGTTCCATAACAATAGTGAACTCTGCTCTTTAGGTCAGCCATGTCAAAATACTGTTGAGAAAAATTTCCATGAAAGCCTAACCAGTTCTAGTGTTTTAAGAAGCAAATTACAATTATCTGGAAAAGTGAATTTATGTGGGATACCTTCTTTGGTAATGTTCAGTGTGTGCGGCATTATATACTAGCAAAGAAACAAACCTACAAATTTAATAAAACCACATAGCATCCTTAAGACAAAGGAAGCGTTTCCACTGTCTCCTGGTGGAATCTTAACTCTCAAAAGGATTCAGATAACTGAACTTAAAGAAAGTCTGAGACTCTTTCTTTTCTTCCTAACATGGTTCTTGGAGGTGAAAATTACTTCTCACTTACTACCCAACTCTCCTAACTATCTCATCACTTCAGTTTCATTCCTCCCTGAGACTGATAACTTATTAGTGCCTCCTGAGATTCCTGGTAAAGATGTCATTCACAGTGGTGCTTCCTGTCTAAGATGGGTCAAAAAAGGACTGACACGTTATTAGTGTTGTCAGTCATGGCTATACTGGGAGAATGTCTAGAGAACCCAAGCTTCTTAGTCAAAGGAGCCTGTATAAATTTTACCCCACAATCCACAACAAACCAACAGAACTACCCAATGTCTGTCCAGCTGGCATCCATGATTCATTTTTGCTGCCCATAGTTGGGCACGGAGAGCATATAGTAGACACTGAATGGATAGATGGACAGATGAATGGATGGATGGATGGATAATGGCCCCTTAATTAGAACCAGGGTATTAAAAAAATTAATAAATAAAACTCAAATCTCAGGTCTGTTGCAATCCAAATTAAGGATTGGTGAGGGAAAGTGGGACTAAAAGCTAGTGACTGAAATTCAATATATAGATTTTAGCTTCTCTTACCACTCTTTTGGCTAACTACTTTGGATTTTACTAAGATTTCCTTGTTTTAATATGTCTCAATCCATATAAGCATACCCAGCATAACAGATCTAGATGTTAATTCTCCTATGAGAAAACAGCAATTCTAACCATACTTTCATGGCATGCATTGTTTCCAGCTTTACCCAGAAAATATTTTCTATTAAAATAAAAATATGGTTTCTTTAGTTTGCATTCACTGCAACAAGTTGACAGTGCAATAGGCTTTGGAGAAGTTTAATTGAAATCATGAATTATTCTGCATCATCTGGGAGGCAAGACCATATTATTCTGATGCTTTTGTTTCCTTTTGAGCATGATGCCTCAGGAAATGTGCACATCTCACAACACAGGCTCAAAACACATCTGACTGTTGGGTGTGCCCCTCTGCCTTTACCTCCATAACAAACAAGAACCTCACAGCACAAAGACTTCTTAGATCAAGGGGAAAAGGCAACTCACAGTGTCTGCACTTGAACCCCTGGGATCAAACTAAGATTTGATTTGGTTCAATAGTGCAAACCCCAATGCCAGATTTCTCAAAAGCCAGAAAGAATAGCTGTCATCTTTCTGCAGTGAATCTTAGGAGAAAATCTTTTTTTTTTTTTAATGAATCTTTATTGTTCAGATTACAATTGTTTCTCCTTTTTCCCCAGATATCTCCCCACCACCCAGTTCCCACCCCTCCTCTGCCCCTACCTCCCCCCCCCCGCTGTCCTTATCCATAGGTGTATGATTTTTGTCCAGTCTCTTCCCATACTCTCCACACAGACACCCCTTTCCCCCTGAGAATTATCAATCCACTTCCATTCTATGCCTCTGATTCTATTAAGTTCACCAGTTTATTCTGTTCCTCAGATTTTTAATTCACTTGACTTTTAGATTCACTTGTTGATAGATATGTATTTGTTGTTCATAATTTTTATCTTTCTTCTTCTTTTTTCTCTTTTTTAAAGAATACCTTTCAGCATTTCATATAATACTGGTTTGGTGGTGATGAACTCCTTTAGCTTTTTCTTATCTGTGAAGCTCTTTATCTGCCCTTCAATTCTGAATGATAACTTTGCTGGGTAGAGTAGTCTTGGTTGTAGGTTCCTGCTATTCATCACTTTGAATATTTCTTGCCACTCCCGTCTGGCCTGCATAGTTTCTGTTGAGAAATTAGCTGATAATCGTATGGGAGCTCCCTTGTAGGTAACGAACTGTTTTTCTCTTGCTGCTTGTAAGATTCTCTCTTTGTCTTTTGCTCTTGGCATTTTAATTATGATGTGTCTTGGTGTGGTCCTCTTCGGATTCCTTTTGTTTGGGGTTCTGTGCGCTTCCTGGACTGGTAAGTCTAGTTCTTTCATCAGGTGGGGGAAGTTTTCGTTCATTATTTCTTCAAATAGGTTTTTAGCGTCTTGCTCTCTCTCTTCTTCTGGTACCCCCATAATTCTGATGTTGGTTCGCTTGAAGTTGTCCCAGAGGCTTCTTACACTATCTTCAACTTTCTGAATTCTCTTCTCTTCATGCTTCTCTGGAGGAGTGTCCTTGGCCTCTTTGTATTCCAAATCTTTGAGTTGATGCTTGCAATCCTCTAGTCTGCTTTTGGGTCTCTGTATAATATTTTTTATCTCAGTCAGTGTATGTTTAATTTCTAGTTGGTCCTTTTTCATATCCTCGAGGGTCTCATTGAATTTATCGGCCTTTTCCATGAAATTCTTGAAAAACCTTATAACCGTGGTTTTGAACTCTATGTCCAGTCGCTTGTTCTCCTCCATTTCTTTGGTTTGTGATCTGTTTCCTTGCCTCCTCATATTCTCTGGTTCCCTGAGTTGGTAGGGTAGCTTTGTATACTAGGTGTCCTATTGGTTCAACGGGTCAGCCTCCCAGTTACCTGAGGTGGACACTCTTGGTGTACCCTTGTGTACTGTGTGTCCCCCAGCAGGAGCTACAGCAAGAACTAGTTTTCTCCTCCTTTGCTTGGGCGGTTTTGGAGCAGTCTGACTGGAGCTGCAGTTAATTTGGTTGAGCTGCCACAGAACTGGCCATTTATATGCAAAAGCCGCTGTGTGGAGCCTGGGCGGGTTTGTAGAATGTGCGGGGCGGGTCTCCGGGCTGGGCGGGGTCTCAGGGCATCACTAGGCTGGGGCGTGGCCAACCGCGATGGCTGGCATCAGCCGTCTCTGCCTTTCCCGTTTCCAAGTCCCTGTGCCCAGCGTTCCAGCGCAGTAAACAATGATTGCTGGGCGCACCACTGCAAAAAAGTCACTCTCACTTTCCGACCCAATGGCCGAGAGTCCAGCTTCTCCCCGTAGGTGTCTGGGTCCCCCGAGTGTCCCCAGAAACTGGATTTCAGAGCGATCGGGAGCTTGTCTCACTGCGGGTTGAAGAAAAACCGCACACCCAGTCGCCCGCCGCCAGCCTGATTCGCGCGCCTCCGTATCTCAGCTTTTCAGCGTTTGTGCTCCTTTCTCTTCTTAGTTGTAAATCTTCCACTCAGCCAGCTTTCCCATGGTTCTGGTGGTAGACGTTTTGTCTTTTAGTTGTATTTTTGAAATTGTTGTGTGAGGCAGCAGATTAGTTGTTTAACTATGCCGCCATCTTGGTTCCTCTCCTCCTCTCTAGGAGAAAATCTTTAAGAAGCCAGGAGGGGGGCAGCTGATTTAAGGAGTGCCTGTGACTCTGTGGGCCTCTATTTATTTGAATTGGTGAACTTCAATGCTAAGGCCTGTGAGGTGGAAGGTCTTGGTCTTGCCAGGCCAGGGGTGAGACAGGAGGGATGGAGGCAGTGGAAGGTGCAGTGACATAGGTCTGAGTCCAGTGGGGAGGAAAACGTTTCCCTCTCCCTGCCCCACGTGGAATGTATTGAGGCTCCTGGAGAGATCAAAAGAATTGATCTCTGGTGTGGAATTTTTCAGCTTTGGGACATAACAGGAAATAGCACCCTGGATAAGGTAGTGCTGGAGGAAGGCCAGCAATGTCCTACAGGTGCTTAACCGCCTGGAGATGAGCCAAAATACCTGCTGGGAGGGTATTTTACAGGTGTGCTTCAACTGGGGAGAGCTAAGAGCCAGCAGCACAATTTGGATACAGAATACGGGGTTGTTCTTCTTTCTACCAACAGACTTGTGAGGCCTGGGGACATGCAGGTTATTAAGACAAGTCTCCAACAGATATGGCATTCTGTTCTTCAATTGTTATAATATCCCTGACACAGGTATACATACACAAAACATATATACATACAAATACACATCTTCCTCTCAATGAGCTCACCAGGCAGAGGGAAAAGCAAAAGACAGCTTTAGATGTAGATGCAGTGGAGTAGCTCTCAGAGGCTCCATTTTTCAGATTACTATAAATTAATAGAGGTATCATTTGGCATCCGGCGATATTCTCCACACCAGATTCATGTTGCTCATGACACAACTTTGCCATGTCTCCTGTGTCAGGTTCCTCCTTCACCCATGCTGCATGGTCAAGTCAGAGGAACTACATCCAGATCTATATTCTGTATCTCTTCACAAACCAATTGTTCACCCCTGGGTCCATATGGCCACATTTAAACCTCTATATTTTAGCATAAGCTTATTTTTCAGCTTATTATCATTGTCAAGATCACCATGTAGAAAATGATAAATTATTATAATTTAAAAACCCAATAGTTCAATTACTGCTCATTACCTATTAATTCATAGCGATTAGTACCACAAACAATTATTTTTGCTAGAGTTTCATGATTTTGTTGACATCGCTGTTGTTGAGATGCAGAAAGGATATTCTACCTGTGCACCTCATCCAGTGTATGGCTTGCTTATTTTTACCAAAATATAGTAATTTGGGACTTCAGGTTTAATATTAGATATAATAAATAATTCATTGTTTGAGTATTTGATGTAGTCAGATTCTGAGACTCAGATATGACAATAAATAATTGTCACATTCCTTCCCAATTTTTCAACCCGGACCCAGAAAATCACAGCAAATACTTCTCACAAAAAACTTCCCTTTGATTTAGATGAATTATGTTTCTCAGAGGTATCATCTAAAAATGCAAATAGAGGGCCCTATGCCCTAATGAATTGTTTTGTTAGATCACTATGTGTTGGGGATTTATAATATACTATATGACTAGCTGCTTATGACATAAGCAAGGTCATGTTAGAATAATTCCAGCTGATATGTATTGACCCTTTATTATGTACCATGTAATATATTAACAGCTTATCATTAATTATTTCGTTTCATTTTCACAAAAATTTGAGGATGTTATATGATTTTCACCATTTTTCAGATAGGAATATTGAGGCACAGATATGTTGAATAGATTGTTCAGGGATAAACAGCTAATGAAAGGAAATCCCAGGCAGTGAGCCGAAGTAATTTGACACCAGAGTCTACCTAGTTAACCATTATACTACACTGCCCCTGGTGGAGAAGAAAGGGGATTAGCCTTGGAGCTAGACAAGGGTTTAATTCTGCCTCTGCTATTTACTAGAAGTCGTGTGATCTTGAACAAATTGCTTATCCTGTCTGAGACTCAGTTTATTATCCTTAAAATGTTAAAATAATAACTACCTGGCAGAGTTCCTAATAGAAATAAATAAAATAATATCTCTGTAACCCAACCCCAGGCTCTTTACCCTCAAGAGCAACGTTCCCCTTTGAGTAAAAGAGGCTCTTCTCAACCTGATTTCATGCTGTGCGTTTTCCTGCTGTGTGTTCCTTCCTATACTCCCACTCTTTGCAAGTCATCACTAACATCTAAAGCCTCCTGGAACATTAAAAAAAATGGGACTGCCTATAGCACAATCACATCTATGTCAGCAATTTAGTCCCATGAAACATCAGAAGGACCTTTGAAAAGGAAGATTTTCTCTATTTTTTGGTCAAATTATTTGTGTGTCCTGCAAAATAGTCTCTCATTATTTCTGTATAGGATGAAAAATGAAATCAGTGAGCAGTAATGAAGGTGTATCAACCTCATGGCTAAGAGTGGGAGAGGAAAAGATTTGCACTTGCAGTTTTGTATTAAATATTTAATACAACACCTGACACAGAACAGATGTTCAATAAATATCGGTTGTCTTTCCTTGCATCAGAAGGAAAATAGCACCATGTAATATTGAAATATTATGAAGAGGGGGGGAAAAAACAACCTCACATTCTTGTGGACATTATATATCACAATTATTGCAATCCAATGAAATGAGCACAAGATGTAATCTCTATTGATAAGTCTCAGATTATTTTCTTCTTTTCTTGCCTATATTTATTTGAAAACTCATTTGGATTAAAATCTTAATACTACATCCAAAAGTTAGTTCCCAACTCACAGAGCTAAAGTTCTCATTTGTTAAAAATTATAGTTAATGTACAATATAAAATTAGTTTCAGGTGTACAACACAGTGATACTACATTTATTCTTATGATGTGATCACCACAGTATGTCTAGAAACCATCTGTCCATGTACAAAGTTATTATGATATTACTGACTATATTCCCTGTGCTGTACATTATATCCCTGTCAGCTATTTATTTTATGACTAGACGTTTGTACCTTTTGTTCCCTTCATCTTTTTCATTCAATTCCACCTCCTCCTTTTGGCAACCATCAGTTTATTCTCTGTATTTATGAACCTGTTGCTGTTTTGTTTTGTTTTGTTTTTATTCCAAATATAAGTAAAATCATATTGTATTTGTTAAACCCCATCCAACTTATTTTACTTAGCATAATATCCTCTAAGTCCATTCATGTCGCAAATGACAAGATTTTGTTCTTTTTTTATTATTGAATAACTAGAGGCCCAGTGCACAAAATTCGTGCACAGGGGGAGGGGGGGGGGTGGCCCTCAGCCCAGCCTGCACTCTCTCCAATCTGGGACCCCTCAGGGGATGTCCGACTGCCCATTTAGGGACTGCTGGCTCCCAACTACTCACCTGCCTGCCTTCCTGATTGCCCCTAACTGCTTCTGCCTGCCAGCCTGATCATACCCTAATCACTCCCCTGCCAGCCTGATTGATGCCTAACTGCTCCCCTGCCAGCCTGATTGCCCCTAACTGTCCTCCCCTGCAGGCCTGGTCACCCCTAACTGCCCTCCCCTGTAGGCCAGGTCCCCGCAACTGCTCTCCCCTGCAGGCCTGGGTCCCCCCTAACTGCCCTTTCCTGCAGGCCTGGTCACCCCCAACTTCCCTCCTCTGCCCACCTGGTCACCCCTAACTGCCCTCCCCTGCAGGCTTGCTCGCCCCCAACTGCCCTCGCTTGCAGGCCTGGTCCCTCCCAACTGCCCTCCCCTGTTGGTCTGATCGCCCACAACTGCCCTCCCTTGCAGGCCTGGTCCCTCTCAACTTCCTTTCCCTGCTGGCCATCTTGTGGTGGCCATCTTGTGTCCACATGGGGGCAGGATCTTTGACCACATGGGGCAAGCCATCTTGTGTGTTGGAGTGATGGTCAATCTGCATATTACTCTTTTATTAGATAGGATAGAGGCCTGGTACAGGAGTGGGGGCCAGCTGGTTTGCCCTGAAGGGTGTCCCAGATCAGGGTGGGGGTTCCCTTGGGGCATGGGGCGGCCTGGGCAAGGGGCCTGTGGTGGTTTGCAGGCCAGCCACGCCCCCTGGCGACCCAAGTGGAGACCCTGGTATCTGGGGCTTATTTATCTTCTATAATTGAAACTTTGTAGCCTTAAGTGGAGGCCTGGGCTGCCCAGGGCTGCAGAAACTTGGCTTCCTCCATTGCCAGGGGCAACCCTAGCCTCCTGCTCTCTGCAGCTCCGTGGCTGCCGCCATTTCTGTTGGAATTTATTTATCTTCTATAATTGAAATTTTGTACCCTTGAGTGGAGGCCTGGGCCCGCCAGGGTGTGTGGAAAGCTTGGCTTCCTCCATCACCAGGGAAACCCAAGCCTCCCTCCTGCATGCTCTGTGGCCACAGCCATCTTGATTGGGGTTAATTTGCATACTCGCTCTGATTGGCTGGTGGGCATGGCTGGTGGGCGTGGCTTGTGGGTGTAGCGGGGTGATGGTTAATTTGCATATTACTCTTTTATTAGATAGGATATTTTTAAATAGAGACCAATATATCATTTTTTTCTCATAGATTTTGCCTTGGGTTGTACCTAAAAATATCACCAAACTCAATGTCACTTTGTGAAAGTCAGAAAATCTGTGTGTATATCGTTTATTTGAATATGGATGTGCAATTGACCCAGCACCATTTGTTGAAAAGACTGCCCTTTCTCCATGAATTGTCTTTGTTCCTTTGTCAGGTTGACTATATATATGTGGTCTATTTCTGGGCCTTCAATTCTATTCTGTTAACATAGGTATTTATTACTTCAGCAATACCACACTGTCTTGATTATTTTAAATCTATTGTCAGTCTTGAAATCAGGTAGTGTAGGTCCTGTCCTTCTTCAGTATTGTGTGAATGATTCTAGGTGTTTGCCTTTCCATATAAACTTTAGAGTCTGTTTGTCAATATCTATAAAATAGCTTTCTGAAATTTTGACTGAGATTGTATTAAATCTATAGATCAAGTTGGGAAGAACTGGCATCTTAATATTGAGTCTTCTAATCCATGAACATAGAATATTTCTTTATTTATTGAGATTTTCTTTCATCAGAGTTTTATAGTTTCCTACATATAGATCCTGTACATATATTGTTAGATTCATACTTAAGTACTTCTTTGTTTGGTACAATATTAAATAGTACTATTTTTCTTTAATTTCAAGTTTCATTTATTTTTTGCTGATATATAGGAACACAATTGACTTTCTCATATTAAATATATATATATCCTCACCCAAGGATATTTTCCATCAGTTTTTATTTTATTTTATTTATTTATTTTTTAATATATTTTATTGATTTTTTTACAGAAAGGAAGGGAGAGAGATAGAGAGTTAGAAACATCGATGAGAGAGAAACATCGATCAGCTGCCTCCTGCACACCCCCTACTGGGGATGTGCCCTGCAACCAAGGTACATGCCCCTGACCGGAATCGAACCTGGGACCTTTCAGTCCGCAGGCTGACGCTCTATCCACTGAGCCAAACCGGTTTCAGCTCCATCAGTTTTTAGAGAGAATGGAAGGAAGGGGAAGAGACAGAGAGAGAAAAGCATTGACGTGAAAGAGACACATCAATTGGTTGCCTCGAGCCTGCAACCAAGTACATGCCCCTTGACTGGAATTGAGCCCAGGACCCTTCAGTCCATGAGCTGATGCTCTATCCACTGAGCAAACGAGCTAGGGCTAACCTTATACCTTGAGACCCTGCTATAATCACTTCTTAGTTCAAGAGATTTTTCTTGTCAGATCTTTGTGACTTTCTGCATAGATAATTATATCATCTTCAAACTAAGACAGTTTTATTTTTTTCCCAAATAGTATACCTTTTATTTCTGTTTCATGTATTTTTGTAGTAACTGGGACTTTCAGTACAATGTTGTATTGAAGGGGTGACAGAAAAGTCTTCCCTTGTTCCTGATCTTAGGGAAGAAGCATCTAGTTTCTCACCATTAAGTGTGATATTAACTGTGGGTTTTTTGTATATGGTCTTTATCAAGCTGAGGAAATTCCCCTCTATTACTAGTTTGTTGAGAGCTATGCTCATAAATAAAACAATCTTATTTTTAAAGACTCCAACTTTCCTTTTAACTTTCAATTTTAATCTCTGTACGTCTCAAAATTGTGCTATTTATCCATTTTATTTTTATATCCTTGGTTCCTAAAATGGTATAATTAAGCCATCTGGAGATTTCCATAAGACTTTAAATGCTAGGATCTTGCCACCAGGTAAAATAAATTACTGCAATTGTGTGTAATGACATACAGTAGTTTATTCTAAGTATCTCTAAGATTTGTTTGGGAAAAAACAATCAAGATAGAGCTTCTGTTTTCACAAACATGACTTTCAGCAAGTGATGGTTGTAGAAATGCATTCATGAGATACTTTGACATTGAGATTGTGAAAGTCAAATGATGAAAATAGTCTCCAAGTAAAAAAGCAAAGATTCTCCTTCTCTAAAACGGTTTACTTATCTATGAGAAATAGCAATCCCATAGGGTGACTATGGAATGATGATCAGTTATAGTTGGGTTCTTTCATTGAGTAGTTGCACAATTTTGGATAAATCATCTGACATCTCTCTAGTTCTGTGGTCTCATGTGTCAAGTGCAATGATAATAACACCCACCACCACCACTGTGTTCCCCACCTATCCCACAGTATTAATCAGGGATTAATAAAATGATGAATGTGAAACTGCTTTTTTATAATTTTGAAGCAAAATAGAAATGAAAAGCATTGTTATTATTAGAAGTGCAAGTTAGAAAGAATTTCTAACATTTCTCAGATTTTTACACTTGAATTCTATCATTAAAGCAATTATATTTTTGGGGATTTCAAGGTTTTGGTTGAATTTCATTGCTAGGATAAACATCATATGGAGTGATAAAGACACTAAAGGCTGAAGTTTTCAAGTGTATCACCGATTTCAAGCATGGCCTGGTCACGCTGGGATGCAAACACAGTCATTTGTCAGTTTGTCTTGTTTGATCCACTTCTTTAACAGTCCAATGAGGTGACTGGTCATTTGGAGGGGCTCATGATGGTGGGTTTGAATTAGAGGGTCAGACAGAATATATGGCTGTCCTAAATGGAGTGGAAATAACTGCCTATAGCCTTCCCCAGTCATGCAAGACATTTGGTACAGCAAGTTACTTGCAGAGTCAGTTATTCCTTCACATAGCTAACACTGAACTCAACCACCTGTCAGGTACCATGGAGGAAATAGGCCCCTGGGATACAGACATGCTATGGAATAGAACATGCTATGAAAAAGAAATAGCTGAAGGCAACAACTTGGATGAACCTCAAGTGATGTATGCTAAGTGAAAAAAAAATCTCAAAACAACTACATGATTTCATAAAATAACATTCGTGAAGTAACATTCATGAAATAACATAATTATAGAGATGGAGAATGGTTTAGTGGTTTCCAGGGGTTAGGGATGGGGGTGGAATGGATGGAAGTGACCATAAAGGGGTCCCAGAGAGAGTCTTGTGATGCTGGTACAATTAAGTGTCTTGATTGGGATGGTGGTTACATAAGGCTAAACATATGTTGACATTGTATAGTGCTATATAAATACCATAGCCAAACACACACACGAGTGCATGTATAACTGATGGAAACTGAATTAGCTCTAGGGATTGTTATCAATGTCAGTTTATTGGTTTTTATATGGTACTATAGTCGTGCGAAATGATAACATTAGGAGAGACTGGGGGAAGGGTGCATAGGACTTCCCTGTACATTTCTTTGCAACTTCCTGTGAATCTATAATTACTTCAAAATATAAAGTTCAAAAAAGACAAGGTGCCCATAGAATATACACCACCAAGAGTAAATAAACTATGGACTTTGGGTAACTATGATGTGTCAACCTAGGTTCATCACTTGTAACAAATGTACTGCTCTGATGGGTGATGTTGATAAGGAGGGAAACTATGCCTGTGTGGGAAATCTCTGTACCTTCACCTCAATTTTGGTGTGATCCTAAAATGGCTCTTGAAAAAAGTCTTGATTTTTAAAAATTAAAAGGAACATTTTGTGATATGTGAAAATTATATGAAATTTAAGTGACAGTGTCCATAGTAAAGCTCTATTGAACACAGACATAAAGACAAGGTCCCTGCCATCCAGGAGCTAATTTCAGTCCCTCCAGCCTGACCATCTCAGGGTCTTAGCCTGTTATAACTGGGAGCCTTCAGGGTTCCTCCCATAAGCTTGCTTCTCCTTCCTTAACCTCCATTGCTTACCTGTCACCAATGGCTACTTCTAGAGTTGTCTGTGAAAACCATCATCTTCGTTGAATACCATCGTCCATGAAGAGCTCAGACCATGTCCATGGAGCTATTGGAGGAATAGACAACTATTCCCAATCCCTCTTCACACCCACACCTGTAGACATCTACACAGTAGCCTTCTCAGAGACCGTGTCCCTCAGTACAAATCAGCACATGAAATACTATATCCCCAAGGGTCCACCAATTCCACCAGTTCCACCACTTCACCAACTATGCCTGGTTGTCAGGAGTCCTTGATGGTCTGATAGGAATGACAATGCCCAAGGCAAAAATAAAAGTACTGCCCTAACCAGTTTGGCTCAGTGGATAGAGCTTCGGCCTGTCGGACTCAAGGATCCCAGGTTTGACTCTAGTCAAGGGCATGTACCTTGGTTGCGGGCACATACCAAGTAGGAAGTGTGCAGGAGGCAGCTTATCAATGTTTCTCTCTCATCAATGTTTCTGACTCTCTATCCCTCTCCCTTCCTCCCTGTAAAAAAATCAATAAAATATATTTTTAAAAATTTTTTTAAATAAATAAATAAAAGTACTTAGCCAGAGTGCCTGACCAGGGAAGGCTTCCAAGAAGGTAGTCCATGACAGAGACTTTGAAGGTAATGGAGAAACTCTTCAGGGAGAAAGGAGGCAAGAGAGAATTCCAGGCAGAGAGAACCTATGTGCAAAGGCACTGAGAAAGCACACTGCGGTCAAGGAAGTGAAGAGGTTCATGGTAAGAGTATTGATGTTAAGGGTGGTGGGCAGGCAGCTGGCAGAGATGAACACTGAAACCTAGCCCTGATGAATTCTGAGGCCCATGTCCTCCGTGCCATGTGACGGAGGTGTGTGTTCAGACATAACTACATGAGAACCACTGTGCTCTGTCACCTGAGAGCTGATCCACTCTGAGACACCCAGAACCCAACCTGTCCAGTGTGGCTGGCTATCCTCAGCACTAGAGTGACAGTGAGATGATTGAGGCCAAAAGGGTTGCTTTGGCCCCAGTGCGCACACAGGCTGTCCTTAAGCTAACTGTGTGCGTATATGCGCCTGCCTCACCCTCTTCTCCTCTTGGCTTTCTGTCAGTTTCTGCTGTAGACCCACCCTTCCTTTTGTGCCCTATCCAGAACTGTGAGGCAGAGC
Source organism: Eptesicus fuscus (assembly GCF_027574615.1). Taxonomy (NCBI): domain Eukaryota; kingdom Metazoa; phylum Chordata; class Mammalia; order Chiroptera; family Vespertilionidae; genus Eptesicus; species Eptesicus fuscus. The sequence continues at coordinate 37,995,788 of NC_072475.1, forward strand.
TGCAGGCAAACACATGGTTGTAGAAGCACTGGACTTGGAACAAGAGCTCGGTATGAACCAAAGTTCTCTATCTCTTATAAGTTTGTGCATTTAGCAAGTTCATTTTATTAATCTTTAGTTTACTCACCTGCGAAATGGGGACAAAAATCTACCACACAGAACTCTTGTTGAATTAAATGGAGAAGAATACATAAAATGCCTTTGACAGCCTTTGCCCCTAAGAAGTACGTTCTTCTTCTTTTTTTTTTTTTTTTCTTTCCAATTTTGCTTTCTCTTTCTAAGGGAAGTTTCCCCTTCCTTATCTGAGACTGAAAACTCTCTTGTGTTTCCTCGCTGCCATTTATAGTTGGAATTCTCCTAAAGCAAACCCCTGAGACAATGATTCTAGTGCCAGTCAGTTCCTTGTGAGAAGAGGGACACCCCTGTAGGGGGATGCGAATTAAGAGTTAAAGGAAAAGCAGCCAGTGAAGGGGCGACATCAAACGTTAGGGGTGCTCCCAGCGGAGCACAATGTCACTTCTTAGCAGAAAGTCTGTCCTGCTGAGCAGACTTATTAAGAAAGCCACAGTCAAGACACATGGCTCACATCTGGAAGGGAAGGGGTAAGGGTGAAGCACCAAGAATGAAAGGGTCTGAGAAACACATGTGTGTCAAGGTAATCAATAAGTCTTCGTGTGTACACTTACCTTTTAATAGAAGAAAAAGTATTTGATATTTAGCAATGCTGAGAGCAGAATTCCTGGCACCTTGGAATGGGGGCCAGGTGTTCTATGGGGTCCTCCTAATGATGAGGACACATTTTTCCCAGGCATCAGGCAGGCCCTGTCTCTGACATCCATCTGCATGCATTAACCTGCATGCAAAGTTATCATCACTTTCAAAAGAGAGCTTTTGATATGAACACATGAAAATGTGGTTTGCATCACAAAACGGGACAGTATCCAGAGAGGTGGGTCTGAGAACATTGGTTTCCTGAGGGCATCTGTCTCCTCGCCTAGATGATAGTCCTGGAGAGAGAGTTTCAAGATCACAGGGCAATCAAACAGCTGTAGGGCAGAGCCCAAGGCACATTACCACCTGGCTGGGCTGCAGACTCTATTAAGGCTCTGGAAACTGGCAAGGACCTGGCACTCAATAGCCATGACACAGATTGTAAGGAATAATCAGGCACATTAATTTGTTTCTTCCAAATTATAAAGCTTGTTTTAACTCCTGGCTTCCTCTTGGCTCAGACTTAGCATAACTTAGCTATGTAGAAGAGAAGAGAGTAGGCTGAATTTCCGAAGGGCAAATGGCATCTGTTGTAAAAGACTTAAAGGAATATGAAAAAGAAACAGTTATGTGATGGTGGGTGTGGACGCCGTAGCCCAGGGGAAACATGCCATTGGTTGTAAAGAAGTCAGGATCTGCGACTGTGAGTTCTGGGAAGCATCTCCTTCAGGCCAGCAGATATGAGAAACAGTCAGCTGGGACTGCGGAGGGAGAGTGGGGGAAGCGCTCACTAGCATCACTCTCCCAAGTCACAAGTCTGGATAGTCAGTTAATAGTGTGTTGTGCAATTAATGAACTTGGTCTGGCCCTGGTGACAGAGTTCATTAGAGAACAATTATTCTCCACTCAAGAAGGAGAAAAATGACTTCAATGAAAATTATGCCAGCTCCACAGATATATTATCTTTATTAAAAAAAAGGCACTTTCAGTAATAAAATTCATTAATTATGTGGATAATTAAACTGGATCCACTTCTCTGCACATATTTTTGTTGGATAAATGCTAGTAAGCTTTAAGGAAAACAAATATGATCCTACAGTTACACTGTAATTGAAAATAGATGCAATAAAGAAGGCAACTATGAAGGATGTTTATATTATATTCTGCTGGATCAATTTATAATCTACCCAGTTCAGAGTTAAGGCCTGGCCTGCCTTCTCATGAATCCTTCTGGGTTGCATGTATATTGATGCAGGTGGGCAGATAAGCTGAAGGGAGAAGATTCCTCTCAGGCAGCTAAAGCGTGTTTCTTGTATGCTTTCTTCATTTTTCCCTTCTTATATTATAGAAATCCACTCAAGGAAAATTTGGAGACGAAAATGAATGAGGAAAAAAAAAAAGTGTAACTGCTTTCTATCAGGATATGGCAATGTCTTGTAGTTAAAAGAACTCTGTAATCAAAATAAGCTGAGTTAAAATTCTACTGTCACCACTTGCAAGCACAGAAAGTTATTTAAACTCTCTGAACCCAAGTTTCATCAACTGCAAAACATAAAGGAGACAGCCTACATCAGAGTGTTTTATGAATTAATTGAGAATATACGATACTCACCTATAACAAAGAAGTGCTTAAAAATGGTTAAGTACCCTTCACTTCATGTTGTTTTGGAAAACTAAGTCAGTTTTACTTATTTATTTATTAGAGCTCTGTTGAACATCTAGCATGAACCAGCCATAATGTTTTTAAGTTCAGGGGATATGGAAATGAACAGTATGGTCAAGATCCTGACTGCCTTAAAATAAGGAGGATAGGCACTGAACAAATATTTACTAACAAATCATGAAAATAAGGGCCTTATTTTAAACCAAATGATTAAAGACATAGTGATTTATTATTATTTTCAAACAGGAATATCAGTAATGTTCCAGTATAATAACATATAAAAATAATTCATTTATTTATACAGTACATATTGTTTTTTCTTTTCTTTGTTTCCTTTGTTTTCCTTTCTTACTTGGGTGCTCAAAATTGAATTAATCATATTTCTCAGCTTATGATATACTCTCATCATAAGAACATGCAAGGATCTATATTTTCTCTTGTCTTCTGTAAAAACTCCAATTTCCCTCTTCCCCATAAGCATTCACTCTAAAATACTTAATATATGTTCATTCACTTTACTTCTACACATTTAGAGATATATGTATCCTTAAAATACACATAGTGTTGTTGTTCAGATGTGATATACATATTAAGTATTATTGTAAATATGTTGTTTCTTTGTCCTCTTAACACTGTTCTTGAGTGACTATTCTTATTTTTATATAAACCTAACTTACTTCCAAGTGCTACTTAGTATTTCATGGTATGTATAGATCACATTTTATTACCTGTTCCCCTAGCAATGGGCACCTAAATTGCTTCACCTCCTTGCTGCTATAAGCAATTTGACAAATAAACATCCTCACACACATATCCTTATAAATCTGTCAAAAGGTGCTTTGTTTTTGTGGTATATTTACATATCCAGGCATCAGGCTTTGCATACTTAATATCCGATAGATTTTTGTATTATTTTCCAGTTCTCCATGTCCTTGTCAAATCATGGCATTGCTTGGTGTGCTAATATTTGTCATATGATAAGTATAGAATAGTATTTCACTGGTTTTTAAATTTGCATTTATCTAAATAATTATGATATTGTTCATATCTTAATATGATTATTAGGTTAACTAGAAGCCCATTGCACAAAGTTTCGTGCAAAAGACCTTCCTTCACCTGGCTGCTGGCACCAGTTTTCCACCAGCACCAGTTTTCCTCTGGCCACCTGCTGATTGGAGCGACTCCCGCCTGTGCGATCGGCCACCCCGAGTTCCTCCAGCGCTGTTTCCTCTGGCCACCCCCTGATCGGAGTGCCTCCCACAAGCGCGGTCGGCCACCCTGAGTTCCTCCAGCGCCACCGGTGGAGGAACTCGGGGTGGCCAATAGCGCTGGCGGGAGGCACTCCGATCAGCAGGTGGCCAGAGGAAAACTGGTGCTGGCGGAAAACTGGTGCTGGCAGCCACACAATCAGCCACCCCGAGTTCCGCCACCGGCGCCTTCCACTGGCCCCATGGGCCCTCCCGCAGCGCCAGCTGTTGGGGCCGCCAGCCCAATCGGTCACCTCGAGTCCCGCCCCCAGCCTCCCAACGGCCCAATTGTGGGCGTAGCGGAGTGATGGTAATTTGCATATTACCATTTTATTAGGTAGGATTATAGCCCTTTGTTCATGGTACATAGATAGCCCAACCTCTAAATAATACCATCCATTTTTTCTATTTAGTTTCCTGCCATTTTTTAATGATTTGTAATTACTTATATTGTTTAGATGTTAGTATTCTTTGTCTGTTTTACACTTTGCAAAGTAATTTCTCTATTTTTTAAAGGCACGTCCATAGCTAGATACTACCTATTTCTTGTAAATTTTGTTCTCATCTGTGAGATGGGCTAAATCTGGAGGCTTTAGGCTATAGATCCACCCAATTCTCTTTCTTTTTAAGCCAACTTTACCATTTTATACATTTCTAGAAATTTAATCACTTTATTTCAATCTAATTTATTGGCATGCAATGACTTATTATATTCTTTTTGTTATATTTTTAATTTATATTTTACTGTGTCTATTTTTCTTATTTCATTCTGGACTTCAAGTATTTTCATCTTTCTTTTTTTTTTTAATTAGTCTTCCCATAGGTTGTTTTGTCTTGTTTATCTTTTTAAAGAAGGAGCTTTGGCTTTATTTATGTTCACTTATAATATACATTAAACTGAAGAGTGGTTGAAAGCATCTCATGTCAACATATGAGGAATACAGTGAAAATAGTACTTATAGGGAAAATTATACTTTTAAATATATTTATCAACAACACAAGGACCAAAAATTTAAACTGAACATTCAACTCAAAGGAACAATAAAAACAAACCCAAAAGAAGTGAGAGGGGAAAAAATAATAAAATTAATGACAAAAATCAATGAGAGAGTGAAACAACAAAAAAATCACCAAAATTAAAAATTTATACTTTTGAAAATGCTTTACATACATAACATTTCTTAAAACATGACTTTAAACCATAGATCAGTACTTGGACTGGAAAATAAAAAAAGATGGAACTTTTGTTGTTTGCTCTAGCTGTTTTATTTATTTTATTTATTTATTGAGAGCTTCGGTAAGGAAAACCTTAGAGGCAAAGATATTTAAATCAACTTAAAGTGGAGTTTTAATTCTGCTTATTGAAAAATCCTATAGCATAGTTGTTTAAAGGGTGAGCTCTGTATTCATCTGGGATAGGTTCAATGTTTGTCTCTACCATTTCTATGCTGTACAATCTCAAACTCTCTAAGCTTCAGCTTCCTCATTTGCTACATGGAGCGCAAAACTATTTCTACCTCAGAGCAGTGCTAAGAATTAAATGAGATAAAGTCTGTAATGAGCTTGGCATTATGTTCAGTAAATGTTAGCTTTTTCTGTGTGTAGGTCTTAGTAAAGGATACAAAATATTTAAATACCCCTTTCCATGGAAAAGAAAATGTTAGAAAAACTAAGAATGCATGCTTGAGTATTAATTTTAATTCTCCCATAAATGTGATAGCACTGTGTAAAGAAGAATATACCCAAATTCAGACTCAACATGCTGTAAAGCAGCTTCAAACCACGGGTGAGAAATGCAATGACAAAGAGCTGATGCAGAATGATCTCTGGGTTTCATCCACAGGAAGTAGAAAGAGGAATGAAAAATAACACATCCCAGCTCTATGCCAGATGGAAATGGAAAGAGAATGCTTTGTAGAGTCACTGGGATAGAACTACATGCCTACTAGGGCAGTCAAGACCCTTGTTGATTTCCTCCTGGAGCCTTTTCAATCTTTTCTAAGGGTATTCTCAGAAAAAGACAGAACAAGGGGGAGAGAAGATGTAAGAAGTGAGACAGCCCCCCCAAAAAAATGGTGACAGGACTATTGGCTCCTGATCTGAGGGGCGGGGTTTCCAGAGAGCACAGGAAGGTCCTGGCCTCCAGCTAAGCATGCCCTCACCCCAGCAACCACACTTCCAAAGCAAATGCGTCAGTCCTCTGAGGCTCAGACCCTTGCTGGAAAGTTATTTTTATAAAGCACTAGAGCTTCTCCGACCTCCTCAGTTTCACAACCTGCCATCAGAGTTCACTTTTCTCACAGGGAAAACAGGAGGTCTGCCTCACAGCAGCCGGCAGCCTTGTCTATCAAGAGATGGAAATAGTAATGAAACCAAATGGGACCGGTACATTCTCCAGGAGACTCACAAAAGGCATATTGTTAACTTTTGAAAATGGCAACAACTGTCTCATAGCCAGGCATGCAAATGTGCTGCAAACATGACAAAAGCAGGGTTACCTGTAAATATGACCTAGAAAGTGCCAACCAAGACCTCAAACATATTACATTAATGTAAATGAGAATCCGTGTTTAATTTCTTCTGAGATACCCACACAGAACACTAAAGGGAAATGGACTATTTCTGACAACTAAACTCCAGCAGGCATGAAAGCTATGTTAATAAGCATTAGTATTAATGAGTGATAAATTGAAATGATATTCGTATGAAGTGGAAATTAACACTGAAAATTCATCTCAAATAATGTCACTATAGCCTATGTCAAGAACATGTTAATCATTCTAATAGAAAAGGTGACGGGGTGTTCTCGCAAACATCTTGAGGAATGCTGTACTCATCGCAGCCCACATTCTACATCTCGTGTGTGAATTTAAATAGCATATATCAAAATGATTAAAATGTGGCTTCCTTGGAGTAAAGGAGACGAGAAGCAGGCTCAGCTGAAGGAACAGGTACTCAGGGGAACCCAAATGCAGAGTAGGCCTCTCAGAGTTTGCATTGGTTGAGCACCTACTCTGTGCTGCTTGCCTGCTAACTGCTCTCTCGGTGCCTCAGGTCCCTGGGTTATCACTACACCCCTGCAAAATGCAAAAATAAATAAATAAAAAGGCTCACATAGGTGAAACAACTTGCCCTGGGCCACACAGCCAGGGAGTGGAGGAGGCGCTTACTGATTCCAGAGCCCATGTATCTTCTCTCCTGCCCTGCTGCCCCGAAAAGGGGCCCGCACCACACAGGACAGGTCTCTGGATTCAGTTTCCAGGCTCCAGATATTCCTAATTGTTCTGCATCCTTTGTAAGACAAGTGGTTTGTCACTAGTTGCTGGTTCTCAGGTCCTCTTGGATTCCAGGCCTCTTGCTCTCAGCCTAAGGCTCAGCCTTGAAGGCAGAATAACCTGAGAACAAACCCCACCTCTGCCTTATGTGATGTTGTTCAAGCTATGCCATCTCTCCAAGCCTTGGGTTTGCACCTGTGAAATAGGGAAGGTTACATCTACTTCACAGGAGTCCATTTCAACATGAGGTAATTTCTCACATACCACGCTTCCCATCGATGAATGAAGGCTGTGTCCTGGCTGGCCTGTCATCAGCTGTACTTTTGCTCCTTAATTAACATTTTGTTCCACACTCTCAAGTTTCTGACCTTGGCCTGGCCCTGTTTTACCATTATTTTCATCTTGGACTGGCCCTTTAGAAGCTCTGTTTAAATGCATGGAAAGAGTCCAGAAAAGGAAGCAAGGAATAAAAATGAGAGGATGGGAGGAGAGACAGCCATCACTGGCTCCAAAACCTAAGATCTTGTCAGAAAGATGCCATTCCCCTGACCCATTTCCCAAATTCCCCAAAGTGTGCTCTTAAGAAACAAGTTTTCCTCTTAATACCTAAGGATTGCTCCAGGAAGCTGCAAGTCTTTGCATCACTGAGGAGTTTAAGTCAAGGCCACCTGTTCATGAAGAATAAATGGGCCTTCATTACTGAGTCAGGGTAATGTTACCCCTTCCGTATAACCTCTCCCCTTTCCTCTGGCACCAGCTGGAAAACCCATCTCGCCGATTACTCCAAGAAGACTTTTCTAGCTCCTGTGCTGATCCCTTTCTCCCACTGTCCTCCCTTTCCTCTGGACACGGGCCACATTCTCCAGTAGTGGCTTAGAAGCTGAATTTCTTCCCGCATTTATTGACGTATGGTTGGTTGCCTCACCCTCTAGATGGAATGCTTGCCAGCCAATGAAAAGAAAGCCCAAAGGGCCATGCCTTCTGCTCCCATTACTTCACCTCTTGTAGTTGGGGCCATGCAGTGCACATAGTATATTACTCAGTAAATGATGCCCAAAATAATAAACCTAAAGGACTGCTCAGACAACTATATCAAAGGCTTACAATGTGCCCAGAATGTTATCTTTCCAAATTAGGATGCCCTCATGAAGTCTAGCACGCATAGTAATGAGTGGACAGGAATCACATGCTTGGCAGACACCTCTCACCTATCCGACTATTGTGAACACCAAGTTTCTTCTTCGGACAGATGCCTGAGCACGGGCCTCAACAGAAATCCAGCGGTGAAGCGAAGGGCCACTCAAAAGATACACGTTTCTGCCTGGCCCCTTCTCCCGCTAAAGGAGCTTGGCAAAGTAATAGGCTAAGGATGTTTTTACTATTTGAAATAGCAAAGGCAGTTCATCCGTGAAGCACTCACACTGGAGTTCTGTGCATGTTTCCAGGATGGAGGCCAGATCTGATGTGACAATGCCAGGTGAAAAGCGCAGGAGCATGGTCTTATGCGATTTGATTTCAAGGCAGCATGTTCCAAATCCTCAGGTTTCCAACCAGCCATAACATCTGTGAAGCACAAACTCACCTTTAGGCATGGAGATCCCTGACTTTTAAATATTTGGATGAATGTTCTGAGGCTGGAAGTTAAAGCTCTCAACATGTTTCTAAAAAACATAGTTCTTAAAAGTTTTCATTGTTCCCAATCAGAATATTAGTCAAGTTATGATGTAACTTTCAGAGAATCTTAAAATGTTAGAGCTAGAATACCTACAACCTGTTTGGTGAAACGCCCTCTGTCTTCGGTAAAGAAATGGAAACTCAGAGGGGTACATGGCTTGTCCAAGCTTGGCCAGTTAATTAATATCAGAGCCGAGGTGTGGCCTCAGAGGTGATCAATCCCTATGCCTCATGGCTGAGCTTACCTGCACGCTCAGGTCCATAATGGAACCACATGGGGTTTGCGAGCAAGTAACTCCTACTTGTTAGAGAAGTTATGATTCATTAAATAAGCTAGTATACAAAGTACCTGGCCCATCATAGTAGTTTATAAATGGTAGCTATTGTTATGGTCATTATCATTATTGTTATTATCATCATCCAACCTGCAGTCTAAGCCTCTCACAATTTCCCATCCAATCATAAATAAGCCTGGCTGTTTTTAGGAGACCCCTATGCAGTGAATGAAGCCTTGAATTGATGTTCCCACTAGTAAGGATTCCAAGAGGTCTAGGGTGAGCCCATGACACTATACCAAGCTTCAGCCTTCCCCTCTAGCTGACAGCAAGTGAGCTTCATGGCCAAGTAGAAGCAGCATAGGTTATGAATCAGACAGTTCTTTTACTTAGTACATGGCTTGCCTTAGATTAACTACCTCATTTTAACTGAGCTTCAGTTTTCTCCTTTCTTGAGTGAAGAGACAGTACCTACATGGCAGAGTTTGTAGAGAAGATTAAATAAAATAATGTGTGCAAAATGCTTAGAACAGCAGCTGCCAATGATGGTAGGTATTCAATACAATCACCATGATTTTCATTATTATGAACTTTCTTATTCCTGTAATAAGACTTCTTTCTTGGGATCTGAACTATTACCATCAGGACTGGAGCTCTGATAGGAAGCCCAGTCCACGTGGCTGGGACCACACTCTCACCAGGGTCCTTTCCCAAGGAGGAGTGTGCAGAACCAGGTAACAGCCACCCACTTTACTCTGAGCATCACAAAAGTCAGAAGTTATAGCAGTCATGCCCTTAGTAGCTGACAAGACTCTCTCTTCTTAGCCAATGGGATAGTAACAGTTTGTCTTAGTCTGCTTTGTCTGCTATGACCCAACACCACAGCTGTGGCTGATAAGCAATGGAATTTTATGTCTCACAATTCTAGAAGCTGGAAGCTTGAGATCAGGATGCCAGCAGGCTCAGTAAGGTCTGTCTTCTGGGTTTCAGACTTTCTGTTGTGTCTTCAGAAGGCCAAAGGGCCTAAGGGCTCTCTGGATCCTGTTTTATAAAGGCATTAATCACCTACCAAAAGCCCCTAATATCATCACCTTAGGGGTTAAGTTTCAGATTAACCAGCCAATGGAAAGAAAGATTTTGGGGGGACATACAGACCATAGAAAAATTATTATCCATTCTGCAGCACAAATACTATCTACTCTGTAGCAGGTTAAATGTTATAGTATCTTTCATACATAATCACTAATTCTCTGATAGAACCGGTGAGCCAGTTTGATGAATCCCATTTAACAGATGAGCAAACTGAGACTTGGAGAGGTTTAAATGACTTGCTCAGGGTCACAGAGGTGACCAAGGCAGAGGCAAGGCCAAGACTCAAAAGCCTGCTCACTTATCATCAGGTCTTGTTGCATTTTATATACAGTATCTGATACTCACAGATCAAGTCCCAACCATTCCTAGCATCTTGCACTCCCTATAGTGTAGTCCTTGTAAAATCCATTATAATAATCTGATTCTTCAGACAGATCCCTCCATCTCCCTCTAACAGCATTACATTGCCGCCTTAAGGTGTTGTGAACTTAACAGTGCTCTATATTAATGGTGACTATTTTTTTTCTATAAAAAGTCAAACACTAAATATTTTAGGCTTTGTGGGCTAGACAGCCTCTGTTGCCACCACTATAGTGTACCAGCAGACACAGACAATAAATAGGCCAATGAGCAGAGCTGCATTCCAGTAAAACTTCATTGGACAGGCAGCTGGCTGGATTTGGCCCATGGGCCATAATTTGCTGATCCCAGCTCACTATGGTTGCTACTCAAAGTATGGTCCATGGACCATAAGTACCAGCATCTTCTGGGATGATTGAAATTGTAGGAAATGCAGAATCTCAGATCTCACCCCAAATCTACTGTATCATAATCTGGCTTTTCAGAAGTTGCCCCTCTAGCTGATTAATGTGTGCACTGAAGTTTAAGAAGTTTGAGAAGCTCTGCTCTTCAACTCTTCAAACACCTCCTAGAGTCCAAGCACTATTCCAGGCACAATACATACTTCATCTATAATCCTCATTACATGGCAAGGTGGATGCTATTATCCCATTTTACAGATGAGGAAACAAAAGTTCAAAGAAATTAAATCAAGAAGATAACTGATAGCATTGAGATTTGGCTAGAAATTAAATAATCTGCTATTGATATTCATCTTACAAATGATATGAGTAAGGCCATACAGAATATTTCAGAGGCACTAACTCTGAATTTTAATAAATATTGTTTTCATAATTATAAGCACAAGTGTTTTTATTCTAAAGGAATGAAAGTACTGTATTACACAGTCACAAAAATAAATTTCCACTCTCATAGATAATTCTAAAAATAGAATACCTTTGTCAAACTATGCCCTTCATATCCTGCCCTTTACACAACTTGAGCTAACATCATAAACTCTTCAAAGGACTATGCCATTACTTAGGTAGTATTTTATGTATTTTTATATTTATTCTTTTTTTCTAATGCCTCTCCAAAAATTTTAATGAGATTTGAGGTGACTTAGAGACACAAATAAAATACAAGATAAAAGATGAAGCAATGATGCAGATTATTGAGGTCTATAAAATGTGCTCAGGGTGAGGGCCATATACAAAATGCACTCCATAAAGTCCTACAGCTTTTCTGTGGTACTTTACTAAAAATGTGTGAGCAGAGTTTATCATCTTTAACATAATACAAAGAGGCTAAACTTGGAAAATACTTGTTTGTTAAGCATATCATTTCATTTCTATTTGTTCACATATAAAAAGTGCATAATAATATCTTAGAGAAATTTTAGCAAATAAAAAATATGAAAGCATTGTATTATTTCACTCCAAATTTTATTACCCTTTTAGTCATTATAATAGTTACTGATATAAAATATAATATTGCCATAATAACTAATTTATTGATTACTTATGCTAAAATCTCTGAATGAATTATCTTATGTAATCTTCACAACAACCCTAAATTACTAAAATGAGCTCCAATTAGAAATGATAAAATGGGTCTCAAAGAAGTCAAGTAACTTGGTCTTCCAGTGGATCAGGTAGCTATTCCTGTGTATACCACCACCCTAAAACATAGTGGTTTGAAAAATAATAATCACTTTTTTTTCTTCCAATTTTGGGGGTCAGCAATTTGGGCTGGGCTCAGCTAGGACAGTTTATCTCTGCTCCCTGTGGTGTTTGCTGGGCTCACTTATATATCTAGCAAGGCCAAAACAGCAGAGCCTCTCTCTCCATGCAGTCTCTTATCTTCAAAGAGGCTAGCTCAAATTTTTTAAGTTGGTAGCAAAAGGGTTCCCAGTGAGCAGCAACAAATGGAAAGCCTCCATGAATAAGCACTCTTCAACCCTCTGTTCCACATTGCTAATGTTCCCAGCCTGGAACATTAACATGGGATAGAATTCAACAAAGGTATGCATGCAAGAACATCAACATGGGATAGAATTCAACAAAGGTATGCATGCCAGAGGCATAATTCCTTGAATGACTGGTTGATTTCAGAGAGAGAAGAGAGAGAGAGATCAATTTGTTGTTCCACTTATTTATGCATTTATTGATTGATTCTTGTATGTGCCCTGACGAGGGATTGAGCCTGCAACCTTGGTGTATCAGGACAACTAACCAGCTGAGCTCCTCAGCCAGGGTGAGACATGATTCCTTGAGAGTCATTATTGTAGCAGGCTATCTTACCCACCACATACATGAGGGTTCCACGTGAGAACCTAAGACACTGTGAAGTCAGGTCTCATGCTCTTAACCATCTCACCACACTTGCCTTTAAGAAAATTTCCCCTAATGTTATCTAGATATGTCTGTTTCTGTTTTAATTCTGAAGCTGCCACTCTTGAAACACTGAAGACATTGTTAATCTCATCTCTAAATGATTTATTTCTGAGAGCTGCCATGAACCTCATTGTAAGTTTAACACAGGACAAATTAAAGGTGGATTATTTTTCATTCCTTAAGTCATTCATATTATTAGAAAGACTAGAGGCTCAGTGCACAAATTCGTGCATGGGTGGGGTCTGGCCGGCCCGGCTCCAATCATCGGATTGGGGCTGGGCCTGTCCGGAAGAGGAGATGGTGGAAGGTTGACTGGCAGGCTTGCCCCTATCAGACCCGATCAGAGCTGGGTCAGCTGGGGGATGGGGCCAGCCATGGGGAGAGGCTGTGAGTGGTAGACCAGCTGACCCTGCCCCCAAATGGGGCTGAGGGAGAGGCCATGGGTGGCGGGCCGATCAGAGGTGGAGCTGGCTGGGGGGAGAGGCTGCAGGCTGATTGGGATTGTGGGGGCCCATCGAGGGCAGGGCCAGCTGGGGGAAGGGCTGCAGGAGGTTGAATGGCCAGCCCCACTCCCTATTTGGGTAGGGGGGCAATCAGGGGTGGGGCTGTCCAGGGGTAAGGGCTGTGAGCCAATTAGAGTGGTGGGGGCCCATTGAGGGTGGGACCAGCTGGAGGGAAGGGCCATGGGGGGGTGGGGGTTGGTTGGCCACCCTACCCTCAATTAGGATGGGACAGGCCGGTCAGGGGCAGGGCTGGCTGGGGGAAGGGGCTGCAGGAGGTTGGCCAGTTTTGCTGGCCACAGTGGGCGTCATAGCGACCAGTCATGCTGGTCATTATGGCGTTATGGTCGCTGGCTTTTTATATATATAGATTGGACTTTACATAATTGCTCTCTAGGGACCTAGCTGACACCAAAAGTGACATCAATGCATTAAAAGATAGACTAACACATCATTATGTATAGCACTGTAACTGTCAATATAGGACTTTCAGAGTGAACGCGCATCTGAGCTTCTCCTATGGGGATCTGGGAAAAGAGATGGGAAGGGGTGGGGATCATGTTGAAAGCCACTCTGGAGACAGGGTATGGAATGTTTAAATGCCATACTAAGGAATTGGGAGGCTCTAACAGGGTAGAGAATAGATGACATGGTCAGACTGGCATTTTAGGAAGATCCCTCAGGCAACACAAGGCAAGGTGGATTAGAGTGAGCAGAGGCAAGTGGGGAGACTGATCAAGAGGCTTTTACAGTAGTCTGGTGAAAGGCTATAAATAAACCAAGTCCAAGTGCAAAGGAGATGATTCTGAAATTAAGCAACCTGGACATACACCTGTTTGCTACAGGATGTGTTTTTCCCTCTCATCAAGAATGGCTGGATAGTAGAATTGTGATAGTGAGTGGGGGAGGAGAGGTGGGCTATGAAGATTCGTTGTTTGCTCTGTAACTATCAGGGATTTTTTTTGTACCCAGAGGATTGAGAAAGGCTTTCCTTTACTTCCTTTCATATAAATCTCCTTCAGTTAAGTGAAATAAATAAATAAATAAAACAAAACAAAGAGAGAGAAAATTGCATTGTTGTATAAACAATAGTGGCATCTTTCTTGGAGGAAATAATGGAAGAAATTAATGTAGCATTAGATTAAGCTCTATTAGTATTACTATACAATGGATGTCCTGAAGAGATATGTCATGCAGACAATCTTCATTGTTACAGAGAACAGTCTATACAAAAGAACAAAGGAAATAATTTTCATCAAACATTTTGCCCTGAGCAAGCAATGTGCTTTGTGTATTATATATGAAAAAGGATAGCTGTTTGATATCAAAGGAAATGGTGACCTTGCTAGAAGAGTGTTTATTACTTAATGCCACTGAAAGTAGAACTAATAGACTCCAAAAAGGTGTAAAATTCATTTTGCTTTGTGGCATTTGTTTTTTCAGACAGAGGAGTTTAAGAGAAACCTTTTCATGTGGGTATTTAAACAAAGCTTCAAGGAATTCCCAGCAACCTTTCAGGTTTCACCAAAGGTCATTTCTCTCAGAAAGGATCACCTGAGATGGAAGCAACACCTTTGAAAGAGTTTATTAAACAAGGGAAGTGGGATTCATGTGCCATCAGCAAATTCAACCATTTGTGCTATCAAATATAGCTATAGCTAATTTATTTTTGATTTCTCGAATCAAATTCAACATTGGTTAAAAAAAAAAAAAGCTGAGTTGTGAGTTGGAAAACTAGCAAATAAGCTGATCCCTTCAAGTCTGAACTCCTTATTACATTAAAGTTCTTATTATGTAGTATCTCCTTATCTTGGTCCCTGTCATGCAAAACTTGCCTTTATAGCTGTTTAACTTATCTTTACAAGCCACTTACAGTTTATAAATTACCTTTACATTTCATTAGATGTCCTCAATAAACTTGAGGTTAGGCAGAACAAATATTGGTATTATCATTTGACATATGAGCAATTTAGCTTCAAAGTATCTTAGCGACTTGCTTAATATCAGGAATTCGCCAATTGCTAGCAATAGAGCATCAAATGAGACAGGCAAAGTTCTTTGCCCTCAGGGAGTTTTTCTTCTAGAGTGAGAGTGCACAGAAATATATGAATAAAAAATGTATGAATAATAAATGGCAAGACTGACACCACACAAGTCACCTGTCTGCGATCTGAGCTTTTCTTACCTCCTTCCTCAATACAAATACTATGGAGTGGTTGTCCTAGGACAGAATTCTCCCTTAAGCCTTTCTCATATGTCACCGGCTAACCCTCCTGGCCCAGGGAGCAGCTGTGTAGACCTTTACTACTTGTCTATTCAATGTAGACATCCATGTGTCATTGAGGAACTGCAGACCAGAGAAGTAAGTGTCAATGTTCCTGAAAGTTTACTTAAAGACATGGTTTGTGGACACTAGAGAATGGCAATTACTAGGTGCCAGTGTGGTTCACTGAGAACAAGGCAGACAAGCCAAATCAACAGGCCCTGCATTTGCAACAGGTCATGAAAGAGATAGGAGAAGGCGGTGCTAGAGGCATACTTTTGTCTACTTTTAAGAGCCACCTCAAGTCCTTCTTTAGGGATCAGGTTGATGATAAACACATAAACACAAATTTCATGAAGACCCTTGGTGAAATAAACAGGCAAACAAATCATATTTGTGGAGAAATGTGGCCTACATGGCAATATAGTTAGGTGGACTTAAAATTAGCTCATTAAAACTACCTAAAACTCATAGCCCATTGCTCAACTCACAGGAGGGCTGCACAAAGGAAGACTTCAATCTTTGACCATCTATTATTTAAATGAGAATGTCAACAAAATGTTCATAAATTCACATTTCTATATATATAAAAGCCTAATATGCAAATTGTCCTCGCAGGAGTTTGACCGGGAGACCGATCACTCACTATGATGTGTGCTGGCCACCAGGGGGTGGCGTGGAACGAAGGAAGGCCCCAGTCAACAGCTGGCAGCTGGGGAAGGGAGGCTTAGGCCGGCAGCTGGAAGGAAGGTCCCAGCCTGCAGCTGGAAAGACCCGATCAGCCCTAATCTCCGGCCTAGGCACCCTACACGCATGAATTTCATGCACCGGGCCTCTAGTATGAAAAAAAAAAAAAAAAGGCTGAGAGGGGAAGGTTATGTATGTGTTGAAAGGACATCATCAAAATCTTACTTCATTTCTAAGTAGAGGCTGTGACTTAATCAGGTCTAAATCAGTATTAAGTGCTCACCCTGAACAAGGCGCTGTGAAAAATGCTGAGGCAAGGCATAATTCCCGCCCTCCAGAGGTTCCTGTGAGCAGCCACTGCAGTTGCATTGCTCTCCCCATTACCACCCTGTCATGGGCTGAATTGTGTCCTCCCCCAAACTTATAAGCTAAAGTTCTAACCCCCAGTACCTCAGATGTGACTGCATTTGAAGACAAACTTTTTAAAAGGAAAATTAAGCTAAAAGGAGTCATTAGGGTGGGCCTTAATCCAATCTGACTGTTATCCTTATAACAAGAGGAAATTAGGACACAGACACTTAAAGGGAAGACCATGTGAAAACACAGGGAGAAGAGAGATGGCCTTCTACAAGCCAAGGGGAGAGACCTCAGAAGAAACCACCTTGTCTGCACCTTGATTTTGGACTTCTAGCTTCTAGAATTGGGAGAAAATAAATTTCTCATAAGTGTTCAAGCCACCCAGTCTGTGATATTTTGTTATGGCAGCCCTAGCAAACTAATACAAACCTCCATCAGAACCTTGATCATCCCAGGCCTCTGCCCCATCATGCTGGGTTCAACTGACATAAATTTATAATACAACCCCTTGATAAAACAGAGAACTTCTTTTGAATTTGCAAGCTTAGTTGTCTATTTCTTTACTGAACATTTATTTACTGAGCCCTTGCTCCACACCATGTTCTGTGCTAGTCTTTTTCACATTTATCACTTCATGGAAGGAAGTGTGGGGACATGTCAGCAGGATATGGGGACATGGGAACAAGCAGAACATTCCAGGAAACGGGAAGTTGTTGTTCAAAAGGTCAAAGGCATGGAAGGGTCCAGGGTCCCTTCGGGGAAGAGAAAGAAGTTTGCTGTGGCTGGAACACAGGAGCGAGAGAACACAGGAGCGAGAGAAGAGTTCAAGAGATATATTTGGGTGGAATATAACAGTATTTTGTGCTGCACTAAGGAGTTTTGGACCCGATGTTGTACATAATGGATAGGTGTTTTTTTAACAAACAAGATGTGTGATTATCTTTAACATTATAACCTGGCAGAAGTAAGGTTGGATGGAGATAGGAAAGAAGAAGTGTCAGGAGGCTGAGTACAGAAGTTCTTTAAAGACCTGAAATAATGACTCTCATTACTTACAAGGTTCTAAAGTTATGAATCTGCTCATCCATCTACTAGTATTGCTCCAGAGTGTATATCAGAGTCACTACACACACACATACACACGTGTGGACACTGTGTACTTGTGAGCTGACCAAATTTAAT